>NW_027494151.1:0-27620 GCF_021521415.1 Bidens hawaiensis | reverse complement strand
ACACGGCATCACCTCTTTCCGAATTCGTGGAGACCGGCCACCCTCATACGTTTAGCCCCACCACGCGCGCCACGAATGCCACGCGAACCGCGTTTCATCTTACGTGTCATCCGGTCTTTCTTTTCTTGATTGTCAACTTCATTTTTCACTGCCTCCGGTTTTTTCGTTATCATCACCAGCATCCGTTTGCTTATCGGTTTTATCGGGTTCGGTTTCAGTTTCTGGGACGTTTTCCTTGCACTTCAGGAGCGACATCTGAAGCCGGGTGTTTCATCTTTTTCTGTCTGGACAACCGCTTGGTGAGAGCAACTGTGGCCCGCACCCGCACCCGCACTCTTCATACGTTGCAACTTTTGAGAAGATTTTTTTTTGTGGCGTCTCCCGTTATTGTGCACGTTAAGGACTTCGTCAGTGGTGCAGTCTATTTTACAGACTTCACACCATGCGGTTTCGAGCAGGTGGTTTGTGCTGAAGATTCAGGGATTAGAAAGATGCTGGGCCCCGCTCTGCCTGCCCTACCACCCGTCCACGGTCACGCCCACACACCACGAAAAGGTGGGGCCTGATGCACCAGCATTTGGTGGCTGAAAACTGGGGGTTTCCACGACCGCTCGCCTCTAAAAAGACCTCCACCCCGTCTACCACCATTGTAGGGAGGGTGACCAACCTGCAAAAATCATTGAGTTTTTAACAAGAATGAATGAAATCATGATGCATGCAATCAAGAATCTTCATAATTAGATGCACCCACTGAATCACAGTATACATTTGGTATTTTTAAATAATAAGGGCCTGAACATACTAACTAGCTTGTAATAAAAAGAAATTACATGCCTCGCCTAAAGAAAAAACTTCCATATTGTTAAACTCATGAAGTCAACAAGGTCATTTATAGTTGCAGAATAAGCTATCTAAGGGTAACAGCAGATAATAGAGATATGATTCTACAAAGACTCACTGTGGGTGTGTCCAGTACCATTTCTAATTTCATATACTTGACATGTGAATAAGAGTGTACAAAACTGTAGATCTTCTGGCATATTTATAGCTGAATTGACCTACACAATGTGATATATCAAAAAAATATGCTACCTCATACCAAAATAACAATACAAACTAGCCAAACAGCTAAACTGAAGCAAAACTATTGCCAGTTTTCATCCCTTGATACTGTAACTAGATCACTGATCACTTAATAATTAGTCAGCTCTCATTGCTAAGCCAATTTACTAATTTCAGTATCAAAAAAAGTGGTTCTGTCAGACGATAATAAATATTAGAGGTGGCAATTTCAAACAATTCACTTATGAATGAATTGATCCGGGTCTCCAAAAGGACAACTGAGTCAAATCAAAAAGAAGTAAATTAGAAGACAGATCAAATGGTCAAACAGGTTGGAAGACCCAAAGTGGAGTATGCTTACAGCCTTTTTAATGCTTTTTATTTTAAATTTACGTTATATATTATAAATAACGTTTTAACTGTTTATAAAAATGGACAAAAATGGCTGTTAGTCAACCTGATCCAGACCTGTTTCAACTTTCAACTTATAATTGAAAGCAAAACATTTCAAGCAGAACTCATTTATGATCCGTAACCTAGCATGCCATCTTGCCACCTCTAATAAAATGAGACGCATGTCAAACTCCAGGCATCTTCCAATTGAAGCATGAAGTTCTCCATTATCAACATGCAGCTCTACATCATCAAACGATTCAAACCCTAGTAGTTACAAAACATCACATAGGTTTTCAGAATCACAAATGACCAGCTTGGAGCAATGTTTTCATATTACAAAGAAACTGAAAAACACGTCTCAGTAGGCGGTGTCCAATCAGATTCTCACGCGCGGTGCTAACCTACCTGATGTTTTGGAACACCAGCTTCCTCTTTGATGATATCACATATATAATGTTACCTTTATTTCTCTTTTTATTCTTCTTCCATAAGAGACTAAAAAGTGCCAAGTGAAGAACCAACATGTTTTTCCACATCCTCAAACGCATCATTTGTGTTGGGGACATTGAGCAGCATGCTCTCTAACAAAAACCTGAACAGTTATGCAAGTCAAAGAGAATAAAAACACATTCAATTTGCTTCACAATCATCTCTTGGATCCACAATCGTTAACAAGCAGTGATGCTTGGTGGTTGGAAGTCTGAAAACCCTAAGACATTAGTTTTACCACCATGTAGCATGTAGACAGCCATGATAGTAACTGTAATACTAAGTGTAATAAATGTGAAATTTGAAACAATGCGTAATCCAGGGCTAAGATCCACTTCAAATGATGGCATTCTATCCAATAGCAAGTTAGTTTGAAGTTTAAAGCAAAACCAGCGAAGATAAGGAAAAAAAAGACATCACCGAATAAACCATATCTAGGAAGCACTTATACACGAGCTAGAAGCGTTTTGGTATGCGGCGGGTTTGAAAGTGATTATGTGATACTAATAATCAAAATCGAGAACCAGCTGTAGCAAAACTGGCAGCGAAAATAGTATTGGGATGTGGTTATGAAGTTGTAATAAACAGAAAACACTATGTTTGAATGTTTGGCAGAAACACATCATGTAAACAGATAACAACATTACTGACCAAACTTGACACATTAAGAAAAGGACACAGGTTATGAAAGTGAAAATAAAAAGTTACTCAAATTAGAATATAAAAGGGTGAATTGATTAATTTTATTTACCCTTGAATAAAAGGGTATCGTTACAGCGAGGTCTGTTATGAAAATGGCTATTCCTTATATGACTATATCACGCTTAAAATGGGCAAATAACCAAATAAACGTAAAAACAAAATGCATTCATCTAATCATAAGAAAATAAAGGTTCGATAATCAGAAACAAAACGCAAATCCAAACGCTCCCTTAATGCCCTTCTTAGATACTACATGGGCATGATGTGAGCTTAATTGATAATTTCAATTTATGCCACACTTGATTTCTTTTTAACTATTGACTATGACAAGTACCATTTTATGCCCATCATTCTTTTTTCCTATTATCTTCACCTAAGCCCTTTTATGTCAATCAAAGACAGTGATATTAAATATTGTTAACCAACAACATGTTGAGAATCGCACAAATAAATACAAAGAGAACATACACATTGCTTCAAATTTACACAACGAATCACTCATATAAGCACTCTGATGGACTATCATGAACTATGAGAGTCCATCAAAATATTATACATGTATGTAATATATACTTGCAGAGAAAAGGCTTTCATAAGTGATATCGCAGTGTAAAAAAATCATATGACATCCAAATTCGAAACACACACATGTAGAAATTATGTTTCACATCCCTAAGCGAGTGTCGCCATATCATGGACAGTTGATAGATGCATTTCATTTACCATGTTTAAAGTAAAAGTCTCTCATTGCAACAATAAGTAACAACACAACAAGCTCGAATAACACAACTTGTTCAGTGCTTTTATAATGTCACACGTAAAATGCACCTACTTTCATAATCCGTGTTTGAAAATTATTAATATAAACATTTGTATATTTGAATAGGGTGCCGGTTTCTACAACACAATAATAATAAACTATATGATTGCAAAAACAATAAAGAATAAACAACATACCGGAGGAGGAAAATGGGCCTGATCAAAATGGCCAGCACCGGGCATCGGAAACTGGGAAAATGCGGCAGTAGGATTAAAAGCATAGGGACGCCCGAACCCTAACCCTAGGGGGGCATTATACGGCGGTGGTTGTTGTTGTTGGTGATAAGTATTATTATTATTATTATTATTATTATTAGGGTAATAGTTTTGGTAATAAGGATTAGCGTCGTAACGTTCAGGGTAATTATTGTAATAATAAGACGGATCGTACGGCTGCGATGGAACGTAGGGTTGATGAAATGAATCGTAGGCTGCTGCAGATGAAGATTCTTGTTGTTGTTGATGCTCGTGAAATTGTTTCTGGAGTTGTTCGAGTTCTTGGTGTTGGGAATCAGGTAGTTTTGATAAATCCATTGATCAAACTCTTTTTAAGAAATTAGGGTTTTCGGGGATTATTATTATTATTACGAGGAGGAGGAATTAAAAGCGTTTTCGGTTCGGTTTTGGTACCACACCTTTTTTTTAAAATGAAAAGTTAATATATTATGACTCCCCCGATTAAATATGGAAGGGGAGACCATTTGACCAATAATTCTTAAATTACGCGTTTTAACACTTCGCGGTTTCCTGGCATACTCGGTATAGCCCTTGCCATTAGTTGGCCATCCTTTGACCGTTGATGAGCAAAGGCAATACCGTCTTTTACCTCGTTATGCCTTGATGAACGTTTATATCCCTCGAATTAGGTTTTTACTTTGGTCATATCATAGCCGTCGGCCAAAAAAACCACATTGCCACTCCGTAATTTGTTGATCGAAACTTCAATTGTCAACCAGTCAATGGCCGAAAAGTTGTTCGCTAGTGGATACTGTGTACTATGTTTGCAAGATCTTCAAATTGTTATTGTTATTGAGTGAATAATGGTTTGTTACTGGTGATGATTTCACGATTTTCACTACAAAGGCTTTTCCATGAAGGCGTGTTCTTAAATGAGCCAGAAAATATATACGAGGAAGGTAAGATAAATTTTGTTGACTATGTGGAGGGTCGAAAAATTTTGTAAATGGATGTTGGAAACAAATACTTGAAAAAGTTACAATACAAAAATCCGTATGTTTATTATCTTCATTACAAACATCCTTCTGTTTGTTTGGATTTGGGTTTAAAGTCGTTGGTTAAAGAATATCATTTTGAAGATGTTTGTGATATGGTTAGAGGTCGTAGCCACGTTGTTGAATTTTTTGTAGAACATGGCAAAAACAATTCGAATACATGTTTCCGGATTTAATAGTTCTTTTAAAATAGTGGCACACACAAGACCCGGTGAAAGTGCTGATAATTTGAGTGATAGTAATGCTGGAGGTGGTGTTGAGGAGGAGGATTATACAGCTGAGTTTTAAATACCTTTGGAGGAGGTAGAAGTTGACATGAGATTGTATAAGGCTATTGTTTATTTGGATGTGGAGGAAGACACCATAATATTTCTAATGGAAATCGTTTAAAACCATACATGGATGATTATGAGAGCTTGGATGATGAGAGTCTGAGTGTGTTAGAAAGTGTGGTAAGGAAGTTCGAGGGGAAACTAAGGAGTAATTTAATTGATTATTGTCCCCTTCTATGTTGGTCAATTAATAGCGACAAAGGATGAGCTTAATGAGATGGTTAAGAGTTATGTTCTTCATGGTAGAATAGATCTGTATATCAAGAAAAATGAACCATTAAGGTATAGGGTGATATGTTTGGGGCCCAATCCAAATTTGGTTGCTGGTGATGGGGTTAAATGTGACAAGTGAGGAAAAGACCAATGTAACAAAAAGGAAAATGAAACCCACTTGCCATTGGACTATGCACGTCTTAAGAGCCTCCCTTGAAGATAGTTGGTGTATGAAGACCATGCCCAACCAACACGAGTGTCTAAAAAGTCGATATATCGGTCTGTACACCATGCCAACAATTGCCAAAAAGATTGAATCTGAGCTTGAAACAACCTCGAACATAGATGCCAAATATTTAAAGACAAACATCCAGCAGAAGCATCAGATCTAGGTTTCCGAAGACAAGGTACGAAGAGCTAATACAGTAGCTAGGGAAAGGAAGGATGGTGACTACACCAGACTATACAGCAACCTCAGATCGTATATTGATGATCTTCTAAAAGCAAACCTTGGGAGTTCTGTAAAATTAGCTGTGAAATCATGTTCTAGCCCTAGCAGTCCAACTAGGAAATTCAAAAGAATGTATGTATGCTATGCTGCTTTGAGTAGAGGTTTTAAATTGATTGGGAGAGAACTTATAAGTCTGGATGGATGTTTCATGAAAGGGAAGTAACATGGTCAGATATTGATTGTTATTGGTACGGATGGTAATAATTGCTTGTACCCAGTTAACTTTGCAATAGTGGAAGTTGAGTGCGCACAGTCATGGAGTTGTTTCTTAACGAACCTTGGAGATGATCTTGACTTGCCTATTAATGTTAATTTCACCTTCATTAGTGACCGTCAAAAGGTATGTCTCGATTTAAGTTTTGTTTAACATTATATGCAAACTCATAGTACATCCAAATGTTGTTTTGAAACTTGTAATGACTCATTCAAGATGTTGAGTTTTCCCTAGGGCCGAGCATTGGTTTTGTTTTAGACACATTCATGAAAACATGAGGCAAACATGGTAGGGAGATGTGCATAAAGGCTTATTTTTTATGGCAGCATCTGCCACTTCTGTCCCCTACTTCAACAATGCTATCGAGGAGATTAAGAAAATTAATCTTGATATGTTTCTCTCGCTTAATGAAATCCCAGCTAAATATTAGTCACGATCACATTTTTCAAGAAGGGCAAAGAGTGATATCTTACTAAACAACCTATGTGAATCTTTTAACAACCAACTGGTTGGAGCAAGGGACAAGTCTATCATAACATCTATCTATTATAATAAAAGCCTACCATTTTTGCCACTTGTCAATACCATAACCCTCCTCACCTTTTTTTCAACCAATTTTCATATATGGTCTTTATCTTTTAAGTCATTTCAATAAATAACATTAAAATGTAGGTTTATTCCAACTATATCCATTACTACATATAATAGGTATTCTCCATATGGATTGACAAGAGACGATTAGTGAATTTTGAAGTGTTAATTAAAGTGTTTATTATGGTTTATATTCAAAATAATAAACAATAAACATTTGATTCATAATATGTGGAATGAGAAAAATCGACTTGGACTAAATCCTGATAACGTCAGCGGCTAAGGCTTAGCCTTTATACCTAAAAATACATATGATTTTAAAACTAAAAGTTTTCGGGTTAACCCGAAACCTATAATTCAGACCTAAGAACCAACCTGAATTACTTCGGTTCAGGTTCGGGTTAGTATTTTCTTGGGTTCGAGTTTCTCGGGTCGGGTTAGTTTGGGTTCTGGTACGGGTTTTCTTGGGTTGGGTTTCATGCTACGGGTAAAAGTGACAGCCCTACTTTCAACAATTATAAATAAGAATCACTACCTTCACTTTATGTAACTTTAAATCTTCTAATATTCTTCTAACTCATAATAATCACTATTAATGAACATGGCTTTAATGTTAGTATGTATTTTTCATTTTCCTGGCAATTACATTCATATGAAATAAACAAATCATTTTGTTGTATTTAAATTTTCGGTTTTTATGTTGTTTGATTATATAGTTTTTTATTGTAAAATATGAAGTCAATTAAAATTTGTCATAGAGAAATCTGCATTTTGTCTCCCTGGTTTATATCCACATTCTATGGGTTTACCCCTGAAAAAGATTTTACGAAGTTTGGGCCCCTGTGTTTCTCCAGCGGGTTCCTCTGACTTCTACCGTCAGTTGACCCGTCGTTGACTGTTAATCCAGAAGGGTAATTTAGACATTTCGCTATTTATGTCCCCTGATTCAATAAAACCCCCTATTTAGGGTTTTTTCCCCAAACACCCAAATACAAACCAACCGTTCGAACATTGAACCCCTAATTTTTCCGTTCACCGTTGAAATCAAACGTCACCTGCACACATCGCAATGTCGACCTCGTATTCTATTAGGCCGGACAGTGAGTATTGTGACCCGTATGACCTATATGGTAAGGTTTTACTGTTTGCTCAAAATTTTCGTTATTTTGTTTGATTGTTGTTAACGGGTTGAATGTTGTTATAGGTGACAATTATTCACATGCGTTCACCATAAAACTTTTCCATGGAGGGTATTTCGCTACCGAGGGGCAGCGAAGATACGAAGGGGGGAATATCACTTACGTTGATGAAGTTCAAGTTTCTGAATTTCGTAAAAATTTGTTGCTTGGAATACTTTGTAAGTTACATTATGGTTGTGGTACAACTTGTTGTTTTCATTACAAACATCCGTGTATTAGTTTGGACTTGGGTTTAAAGCCGTTGGTTGAAGATTATCATTTTCAAGATGTTTGTGAGATAATTAGAGGTAGTGATGGTATAGGTACTCACATTGTTGAGATTTTTGTAGAACATGGTAGGACTAGTGGTACTGAAATTGTGGTCTATGATTCTGGATTTGTACCTGGTTTTGGTTTTGAAAGTGTTCATGAAGTGAGTGGTCACCATGAAGTGAGTGGTGAAAGTGTCCATGAAGTGGGTGGTGAAAGTGTTGATGAAGTGGGTGGTGAAAGTGTTGATGAAGAGAGTGATGAAAATAGTTCTAGTGAGGAAGATGATGACAGTTATGATAGTGATCGATCAGATGAAAGTGATCCTGAGCATACGGCTGCCTTTCAAACACCTTTGGAGGATGTAGAAGTTGACATGAGGTTGTATAAAGCTATTGTAGATTTTGATGTGGTAGAAGCAGCAGCTGATCATATTAGTGATGATGATGGTTTAAATCCTTGCATGGATACCTATGAGAGCTCTGATGATGAGCGCTTGAGTGTCTTGAATAGTATGCTAAGAAAGTTCAAAGGTAAGGAAAGGAATAATGATGATGAGTGTCCATTTTATGTTGGTCAGTTAATACCATTAAAGGAAACATTGAATGAAATGATAATAAGTTATGCTATTCATGCTAGAAGAGATTTGTATATCAAGAAGAATGATCCTTTAAGGTTTAGGGTGATTTGTTTGGGGACCAATCCTAATTTGGTTGCTGGTGAGGGGTCAAATGTGTCAAGTCAGGAAAAGTTGAAGGTAAAAAAAAGGGAAATGAAACCCACTTGCCCTTGGACGCTGCACATCTCAAGACAATCTGTTGAGGATAATGGTGTGTGAAGGCCATTCCTAGAAAACACGACCGCCTCAGAAGTAGAACAATTGGTTTGTACACAATGTCTACTATTGCCAAAGAGATTGAGTTTGAGCTACAAACCACCCCCAACTTATCTGCCAAGGAATTGAAGGCCAAATTCCAGCAGATGCATCAAGTACAACTTTCTGAATCGAAGATGAGAAGAGCAAAGACAATAGCTTTGCAAAGGAAGGATGGTGACCACACCAAACAATACACCCATCTCAGATCCTATATTGATGAGCTTCTTAAAGCAAACCCAGGTAGTACCATTAAATTAGATGTTGAACCATGTGCTAACCCTAACCTTCAAAAACAAGGCAATTTAGAAGGATATATGTGTGTTATGCTACTTTGGTTAAAGGATTTAAATTGATTGGTAGAGAACTTCTTGGGTTGGATGGTTGTTTTATGAAAATTAAATACCCCGGACAGATTTTGACTGCTGTCGGGACGGACGGTAACAATTGCTTGTATTCTGTTGCCTTTGCAATAGTGGAAGCCGAATGCATAGACTCATGGAAATGGTTCTTAGATCTCCTTGGAGATGATCTTGACTTGCCTCATGATGCCAATTTTACTTTCATAAGTGACCGACAAAAGGTATGTACACGTAGGATATATTTGTAATAGGCTAACTCATGTACACTAATTATGGTGATTTGACTGTTGTAGGGACTTATTCAAGAAGTTGAGAGTGTTTTCCCTAGGGCAGAGCATCGGTTTTGTTGTAGACACATCCATGAGAACTTGAAGCAAACCTGGAGGGGAGATTTGTATAAAGGCTTGTTTTATAGGGCAGCATCGGCCACTTCTGTCCCCTACTTCAACATGGCAATGGAGGAGATTAAGAAAACAAATCTTGATATATTTCTCTGGCTTAGTGAGATCCCGACAGCTAGATGGTCAAGATCACATTTTTCAGGAAGGGCAAAAAGTGATATGTTGCTGAACAACCTTTGTGAATCTTTCAACAAGCAACTTGTTGGAGCAAGAGACAAGCCGATCATTACATGCTTGGAGTATATTAGAGAGTATTTGACCATGAGGATTGTGACTGTGAAGAAGATGCAAGCCACTGCATGGGGCCCATTAACACCGCAAGCAACAAAAGCATGGGATGAAATCCAAACAGAAGCAAGCAAATTGACGGTTATGATGGTTGATGATGTGACTTACCAGGTATGAAAATTTGCATGACTATGATATTACAATCAATCTTTTGTTAATATGCAAATATGCTCATAGGTTAAAAGTCTGAGAAGCAAATGTGTGGTGAATGTGGGGGATAGAACTTGCACGTGCAGGAGATGGGACTTGACAGGTATGCCATGTAAACATGCTGTGGCAGCCCTATATAACATGATTGAAAACAACATGTATGTCGGTCCATTGGAGAAGTGGGTTGATGAAGCTTACTGGTTAGACACTTGGAAGAAGGTGTATAATCACCAAATCAGGCCCATACCAGGCCCTAATATGTGGACACCCTCAAATTGCCCAACAATAATAACTCCTTCTAAACATCATACTCAGATTGGCAGACCGAAGAAAAGTAGGTAGAAGGCACTAGGTGAGAAGAAGAAATTGGCAGCTAGCAAGAAGAGGAAGAGGAAGATTGAAGAGGTTCAGCAAGTGTTTTCTGCAGGAGGAAGACTTACCAGGTTGGGGCATGAAAAAAGTTGTGGAAGATGTGAAGGTTACGGACACAACATCAGAACTTGCAGGGCACCAATTCAACAATAATGATGTCAACCATAAAGTTGTGTTTGAGCTAGATTGATGGTGTGTGTTTGAGACTATTTAAGACTTTTGTTTTGAACTTTCTGGTACCATGTCATGGTTTGTGTTTGAAACAATTTAAGACTTGTAGCATGTGTGTTTGATTTGGGACATGATGGTTTGTATGCTATTTTGACAGTATTTTGTTTAATGCTTTTAAAACTAGTAGCATGTAGGCAAATAATGCAAACATTACAATAGATTTAATCATGTCAAATTAAAGTACAATTCAAATGCAAACAATACTAGAAACCAACTACAACGTTACTTCCAATGACAATCATCATTTGACCAGTCAGAGTCCCACACTGGATTGTCTTCATATGGATCATGAAAGTAAACTTCTTCCGGCTCACTGGTGTACTTGAAAGCTGCTTTCACAACCTCAGGGTCATAATCATCACCAGGATCCATTTCATGTTCTTCACTTGGTCTAAATAAGTCATCTTCTTGCACTAAATAAGCTATCAACTCATCTTCACCCAATTGATATTCCTTGTCTTCCATTTGACTTTTGTCTTGGTCAAACGGCACTTTCTCAATTTCATTGTTCCCTAACTCAACATTCTCAGTTTCATCATGGCTGCAACATGACTGATAATGTGGAACACAAATTTAAAGTAAATAGATGAAACAAGAAGCTCTAAAATTTAACATAAACTTAAATAACAACAACAAAGATTACATTATCACATACTACAAAGACAATGTTAACAGCTAATCAATAAAAACACACATAAACGAAGAACAAAAACCAACTAATTCCTAGCAACATCTTCAAGCTTGTTACTTCTTTGGTTTTCATTCTTGCAAAATCATCTTTCTTGTTCATCATCTTCACCATTGCTTGAATTACCTTTTCACAACTAGGGCATGTGGGATCATCAGCCCATTTTAGCCATCCACAAATCCCCTTCTGTAACGGACTAAATATATCAACAAACAAACAACCCTAATTCGATTCACAATTCACAGATTACCCCTAAAATTGACCTAAGCAACACGACAGACCAAATCATCATCGATTAACAGAGTAGAACCCTAATTCGTGAGTAATTAAAACTTACACAGCACAAGAATCGACGCCCCGGGTTTGCATCGGTCCTGGATATCCGGTAACATGTCGCGGCACCACATGAACATCTCACACAAACCTCATCTGCACGGCAAGGCTTGGAAGGTGAACCCGAGGAGAATTGACTTAACTTGGATTGAGACATCCATAAATCGGGTCTCCCGATAATGCCGTTCAATTACAGGTTGAGCTAATCGCCGGAGATGGTAACATAAAGGGAAAGAGGGTAGATCGAGTAGTTATAAACGAATCAGGGGGAATAAAGTAATTTCCTTTTTTTAACGGGTCAACGACGGGTCAACTGACGATAGGAGTCAGAGGAACCCGCCGGAGAAACACAGGGGCCCAAACTTCGCAAAATCTTTTTCAGGGGAAAACCCATAGAATGTGGATATAAACCAGGGAGACAAAATGCAGATTTCTCTTTGTCATACACAGAATATTAATGACAACAAATTTATCATGATCAATTAATTTCAAATTGTAAAGATTCTAAGGATGATTATATAATCAAAGTTCAGGTATATGGTTTTTGGGATAATCATGTTTTTTTATAAACATGAGCAGATGTTCTCAAATGACATCATATTAATTGATTAAAAGCTATGATATTTTATGTGTATGAATATTTTTTTATTAGTAACAAGGATATATATTATCATTTATCTAGAGTTGGTATGTACTTGGAGAACCTTTTTTGTCACATGGATAACTATATATGGTTATATCAAGAGTTATAAGCATGCATATATGTTACTTTATTAAGAGTTACAATCAGACATGGATTAAAGATTTTGATTTTTGATAAACAATGTATATCTGCTAATACAATCACAAATGTAGTGTATAAGAGCATTCCCAATTGGTTCTCCATACATATCTCTATTTCTAAAATTTAGAAAAATCATCTAAATAACCATTCCAACCCATTCTCTATCTCCAAACTTCGTTTCTAAATTTTAGTGAAATGATATAGGATGCCTCCAAATTTAGAGTGTTGCTAAACACTCCATTTCCAACTACCATATATATATATATACATTGAAAATCAATTTATATTGAAAATGATAATAAAACAAAATAGTTAGAAGTTAAGATTATAAATGGAATAAAGAGAAAAAAATAATAAAAAAAAGAATATAGAGATGAGAAGGGAGAATGGGTTGGAGGAAGTTTTGAAAAATGATGTATAAATTAAAGAAATTATGATTTAGTTAAAATATAAAGATGGAGATAGAGAACCCATTGGGAATGCTCTAAGGAAGTTTTTACCTATTTGTAACATATTTGTGTAATCTTAGTTATGTAATTTCTATAATTTTAATTTAATTGTAATTGTATTAACAATATATGATCAATTGGTTGACTTTATTTCACTTAATGGTCAAAGTTAAAATTTTAAACAATTACCCGTGTAATACACGGGCCTCAAACTAGTGTTTAGAATATATTAGAGAGTATATGACAAAGAGGATTATGAATGTGAGGAAAATGAAAGAAATTTCCAAGGTCCCTTAACACCATATACAACCAAACAATGGGATGAAATACAAACAGAAACAAGTAAATTGTTAGTTATGATGATGTATGAAGCTATTTACAAGGTAACATTATTAAAGATGACATTATTTGTGATAGTATGATATTATAAGCATCATTTGTTAATATGGTGACTATGTTGGTAGGTTATAAGTATGAGGAGCCAATGTGTTGTGAATGTGGAGAAAAGGACCTGCACATGCAGAAGGTGGGACTTGACAGGTATGCCATGCAAACATGGGGTTGCAGCTCTATTTGACATGGTAGAAAATAACATCCATGTTGGTCCAATGGAAAAGTGGGTTGATGAAGCATATTGGTTAGACACTTGGAAGAAAGTGTATATGCACCAAATCATGGCAATCACGGGGTCTGATATGAGGACCCGTTCAGAATGCCTAACAACATTAACTCCACCTAAACATCATAATCAAGTAAGTAGTAGTATGTTATGTGCAACAACTATTAAACATCTAAGCAGTCTGACTTTATTTGTTTTGTTTTCACATAGAATAGGAGGCAAAAGAAGAACAGGTAGAAGGCACATGATGAGAAGAAAAAAAAATGGCAGCTAAGAGAAGAAGTGGAAGTTGACAATAGAGGAGGTTCAATAAGTGTTTTTACAGGAGGCAGACTAACTAGGGTGGGGCAGAGTGTGAAATGTAAAAACTGTGGAAATTATGGACACAACATCAGGACTTGCATGCCACAACCAAATGCAGTCACAAGCTCCGGATCAGAAATCATGTCTTCGCAAGGAGATCCACAACCAAGTCAACCCTAATGAAGTCAACAAGGTGACCTGTTATGACGTGGATGTGTTTGGTTTGTGGTAGGCAATTTCAAAACAATTATGGTTTGTATGACACTTTTAAAACTTGTAGCATGTTTTCTAAGTTTGTTTTATGACATATTTAACTGGAATGTTTGACAATTATGGTTTGTATGGCATTTTGATTGTGATGGTTTGAAAAATGCTTTCAAGTCAAAAGAAACTTAAATCAAACACTAGCAGCAACATCTCTTGCAAACACTTTTATTACAATAACTTATTCAAAGTTACACATTGCACTACAATTAAAATGCAAACAAGACTAGAAATCAAGTTCATTGCTATTTCCAATTAGAATCATCATTTGACCAGTCAGAGTCCCACACGGGGTCGGCTTCATATGGATCGTGATAGTAATCTTCCTCCGGCTCAATAGTATAGTCATAAGTTGCTTTCAAAACCTCAGGGGTCATAATCATGACCCGGCTCCATTTCATTTCCTTCATTTGGTCTGAATATTTCATCTTCTTGCACTAAATAAGCCAGCAATTCATGTTCTTCCAATTGACCCATTTCCTTGTCTTGCAATTGACATGCTTCATTGTCAACCTGCCTTGCATCCTTCTCAAATTCATATTTTCCCAAATGTACTTCATCCTTCTCAATTTCATCATGGCTGCAACATGACAGCTAATGTGCAAAAAAAATCATGTAATATAAGAAACAACAAGCTATAAATATTTAAAATACACTAGAATTACAAGTAAAAACATTACATTATCCTATACTACAAATACGATCCACACAACTAATCGATAAACACAAACATACACAAAGAACAAAAACCATTTAATTCCTAACAACATCTTCAAGTGTGTTACTTCTTTGCTGGCTCACTTAGATGACGGTGGGGTATTAACAAATCCCAATTGGGGAGGGGGGGTATAAACATAATTTCATCATTTTTTAACGAGTCAAAGGATGATCAACTAACGACAGGGGCCATAATGAGCCTGACGGGGAATTGTGAAGGGCCAAACGCATAATTTAAGAAGTAATGGTCCAATGGTCTCCCACCCATATTTCACATGGGGCAAATCATATTTTTTCCTTTTTAAAATGAAATATCTTCAACCTTTTTCACCCATTGACTGACCCCATCTTACCCACCACTTGCACGACCCTAGATCATCGGACGCCTACCCCTAGTACCTGGCTCTTTTGATTTGTTTGATTGCATACACAAATTCATAGATGTTGGTTGTTGATTTGAATATAATTGACCAACCCCACCCGAACCTCTTATTCAATTACTTTAGAAAAACTCCATTATATATGTTCTCTGGAACAATAAGCAGAATTATTTGAAATACATATAATATGATATATTACATACATATTATCTTTATGATAAATGTTTGAAATATCTAAAATTTATAGAGTTTTATGATAATATAAATCTAAAAGACAAGGTGAAACTTCATATTGTATGAAATATAAATAATATCAACAAATACATATTTCAAATTTCAAAGTTGAGTTCATTTTTCATGTAACGAAGCTATTATAGTGAATCATAGCTAAACATGGGCCAAGAAACAAAATAAAAACACAAATTGAAAATTTTCGGGTATATTTGGGTAACCTAGTTAAGTAGCACCAAATAGCCATGAAACGTTTTTTACCAATCCAACACTCGAATGCATGTTTTAATGTTTCGGGTCTTCCCGTTGGGATTGAGTTTTATTTGTCATTAATAAAGGCAATTACTATGAGAGGATATGAATGAGAACTAATGTGACATTCGTCAAGTTTCGGTGTCGTGTTTACGTACGTTTTATTACCGTTTGTAGTCGGATCTTCATATTTAATAAAAAATGTTCGATCGTTTAAAGTATCTAATATGTACACTTTTAGTCCCTACACTATAGTGTTTACAACAATTGATCAACAAATCAAACTATAGGGACTAGATGGCAATTTAAACAAAAATATTTTTGTTTCCCTCCTCTTCCCTTGTTCTCCCCGTCGCACCAACAACCCCACCCCCCCCCCCCTTCCAGTTTTTGATTCAATCAACCCATAAATCACGGGATTTGATTAGTTAGTTTGAACCTTAACATGCACGAAAATCATCTTTATGGAAAGAACGCGTAATTGACAGCTAATCACGTCAATACGAATCATTTTCGTTAATTATGAGCGTGGACTGAAATTGACCTTGTTAGCCTATAAATACGAGTTCAAAACTCAATTAAATTGCTCCACACCATCATCTCACTATCACGAAGCAAAGCCATAAGACATGTGCATCTAAGAAGCCGTTCGGAGTCCCGTTTGAATTCGTATTTTGGCCGTAAACCCTAACTCTTCGTCCTCGTACAATCCGTAACCAATTAAGGTAATTGTTATATGCTTTTGGATCAGATTTGTGTGCTTATCAAAAGCCCTAAATCAATTTTTATCAACTGTAACGAATTAAACAAGTTAATCAAATTAGGGTTCTTATGGTTTAAGGATTTATCTGAGTTTGTGGTTATATATTTTATGTTTCATGATCTAAACGAATAGTCACTGGCCCAGTTGGCCAGTGCACTTTTTGCTAAAACTAAAGACCCGGCCAGGGGCGCGGGTTCGAACCCCCCTGGTCCGGTTTTGTGATTTTATTTTCCTTTTTGTTGTTTTGTTGTTAACCATGTGTACCATTATAATTAAAAATGTAATTATATTAAAACCTAATAATGTTTACACTTGTTTAAAAATCCGAACACTGTTGAAACTCTTAAAAGAAACTCTCGTTAAACGTTTTCAGATATATATATAATCAATTATAAATCTCTTTTTATAATAATAATAATAATAATAATGGTGACTTTTAAGAATATTTAAACTAATAAAATTTTCTTATACATAAAATTTATGTGAACACTTTAACGATTCCCAAATCTATATAAACCTATTTTTGTTTTATATTCATGTTTAGTTCGTTCTTTTCGCTTTAGATATTTATGTTGTTTATACATTATAACTAGGACAAGTTATCGGGACTTCTTGCGAAACCATCTAGTTGCTTTAATCGTTACCATCTCCTCATTGCCGTATTCCCTATTCCAAGTGAGTTCTTCATAACCCCGTTTTAACGCTTTTAATATTTTTGGGGTGTAGCATGTCACAAGTTTTATCTTGTTAGTTATGTGCTTATTTATAAACCGATTCACAATTAGCGTACATGTTAATATTATTCTTGCATATTGTTTATGATTATACGTGAACTTGCTTGCAACATGTTTACTATTCTTATGGTGGAAATTACGCAAACGCATATGTGACATTTGTCAAATTCGAGTCTCGATTGTATTCGTTTTCGTGTTGTTTTATGTTGTAAACCGACCCGCTTTGTAAACTAAAACTAATGATACATAAAATATTGGATTTTTATGTTACCAAATCATTCCCATTTGTTTAATTTGAAAAACCTCTTTTACGGATTCGAAAACGGCCTTAAAACGAGCAAATTACATCAAAACGAACTTCTGGACGCAACGAACCACAAAAGACGAGCTGGGCCAGCCCCCACCCCCCCACCTGGGCACGCCGCGTCATGCGACCAGAGGAAAAGGGGAGGCCGCACGGCGCCTAGGGAGACCTGCACACATATTACGGATTTTTCTTGTGTTTTGTTTGTTTGTTTAACCAACCTATTTTCATATAAATATAAAAGAGAACCTTGCAAAGAAGCTTTGACCCTTACCCTATATATACACACTCATATTCTTCATTTTACTCTTGCTACATCTTTAAATTCTCTCTCAAACTCCATAGATTCAAGGTTGTTATTTTCTTAGTATTCTTGAAGTTTTGACTTCCAAATGTCAAACTAAGTTTAATCTTTCTTTCTAATTTGTTCATCTAACTTTACTAACACTTGTTATGGTTGTACAACATATATATAATAATACCCCTTGTTACCTTTGGTAGTTACTTCTTCGACTCCGGTTGGTTAAGTTTCGGACCTCGTAAGACAAGGCTTCATGGAGAACTTCGTGTTCTTGATATATATATATATATATATATAACTTGTTTATACATACTAACCATGTTTAACTTATGCTCTTATTAGTTTGTTTGTCATGTTTATGAAGTTCCATGGTGGGGATTGTAGAGACTAACCTCGGTTTAACCGTAAATAGTCCAAACCGTGAACCGAACTTGTTACTAGTTTTGTTAAATAATTATTTTAAACATGCTTTATGTTAGATTTAAGTTTCTAAAATTCATTTATACAAGTTCTTGGTTATTTGGGCATGTGGAGACCATCAAGGAACGTATTGTGAGATGGAAACCGAACCGATCCGATTTTTACCCGCTTAAGACACACAAGTGTGTTTTTAGCTATCAAGACTTATATATTTCTTTAAAAATAGTTTACAAACTGATTTTAATTATTTTCTTAAGTACTTGGAAATGTTGGATCCAATTTGATCTCATAACAAAGTTTGGACCAACAAAACCGAACACCCGCTTAACATACGTTATTAGTTCTAATACAACAGATGTGACACCCGGTAAATTCCCCAATCCCTTAAACTAAGTAATCAACCTAATAATTAGGTGATTGTAAATATTATGCGCGCCATGTTAGTCAGCGCGTGCATTTGTTATGTGCGCCCTGCGCGAGCGCGCTATGTTAAGAATCAGCGCGGGCACATTATGTGCGCCCGGCGCGAGCATATGTTAGAATCAGCGCGGGCATTTGTTTGCCCTGCGCGAGCGCGCCATGTTAGTCAGCGCGTGCATGTTATATGCGCCATGCGCGAGCGCACCATGTTAAGAACCAGCGTGGGCATATGTTATATGCGCCATGCGTGAATGTTTTGGCTTTATGTTTTCATGTAACTTAACGTTGTCTAATGGGTTGACCGTCACGCATGATGCTAAGGCGGGTGCACCCTAAATCGTTTATGCGCGTGCGGAAGGGAACTAACCTCCCCGCATGGCGGGAACATTGAGAGCTAGTTTGTCTGAAGCTCCAGGATGGAATTGACTTCAACATGACTGATCACTATGTTGAAATACCAAGACCACCTGGAGAATCTACAAATGAAACTCAAATGTCCCTAACTGCGAGAAGGTTACGCACCTACCCGCAGCAAAGAAATGTTCTACACGCAGAAAGCTATGCGCACCAAGTTATACGCGCAGAACACTTAGTCAAAATGTTCAGATTTACGGAAATTGTTCCCGCCCAAAAGAAAACAGTAACGTGTTTCAGAAAATTTCTACTTTTTACTGTGCACTGGCAAAAGCACACTGTAGCATGAACAGTCAACTATCAGCCACCCTACTTTCACCAACCACAGACCTGCATGTCCTGCAAAAATCAGAATCTTTCACCCACTCCTCCACTTTTGAATAAATAATAATACTTTCCATACTTTATCATCATCACACCTAGATATGAAAAGATTACAATCCCCTAAATCAAGGGATTGTGTCCCATTGAATTTGCCTATAAATATGTAACCTAAAATTATCACTCAACACACTTCAAACTTCTCTCTTAAAACTGAAAATCTGCCCTGAATCATCTCCCAAGCATCTATTTTGATTTTCAATTCCGTTCCTGTTACAAGGTAAGCCGAGATTATAACCTTGAGATCTACTTTTCGACCCATATATCTTGATCTTAATATACATATTTGTTATTTAATCGTATTCTAGACCTTCGATTCCGAGGCCAACACCAAGAAAACCCGAATCTCGATTAATTCCATAACAAGAACCACAGGTGAGTCTCACAGCCCCTATTTTCACTGTTTTCACTGTTTTTAAACTGTTTTCGGGGCGAGGGACACGTACTTAAATAATGATTTATCATGGTATACTTACAAGCTATGCAAGCGATTTTGTGTTTAAGTTATGTTTCATGATGAGCAATGCGAATGGTTATCTAAGGTTTTCGATGTATGTGCGCTAGAACTCGAGTAAGTGATCACTTTACCATTGGAACTCTAAGGGTAGGGACTGCTGGTTTGATCCACCCACTCGTAGGGGTCGCACCTCTTTGCATGGACGAGTGCCTAGTATGGTCATGGGGCAGTACTATGGGTTTGAGCCCGCTCGTAGGGGTCGCGCCTCTTTGCATGGACGAGCGCCTTGTTTTCCGGCACAACGTCCGCGCGTAACCCGCGGGACGGTAATATGTTATTTTAGCTCGTAGTGGCAGCGCCACTTTGCATAGACGAGCACGGTTTTTCAGAAGTGTCCGCGCGTAACCCGCGGGACGATATTACATTGTTTTAGCTCGTAGTGGCAGCGCCACTTTGCATGGACGAGCACATTTTCCTGAAACGTTCGCGCGTAACCCGCGGGACGGTATTACTTATGTTTAGCTCGTAGTGGCAGCGCCACTTTGCATAGACGAGCACAGTTCCCAGAAATGTTCGCGCGTAACCCGCGGAACGATTTTACCAGAATATATTGATAGAGCTATGTTTTACCAAGCATGTGTTTTAATGAGGCTAACAGAATTATGTTTCAGAATGATTATGATGCAATACGATTTATCAAGTTACTAAAACTTGTGAACTCACTCAGTTTATACTGATTCAAATGTTTTTTTACGTGTCTTTCAGGAAATAACTAGGTAGCGCATGGAGTCACACTTAGAGCACCACACGCTGAACATCTAAAACAAGCTTTTTGGAAGATTTTGGTTTTATCCCCTCGATGCGCACGGTTACCCGCCGCGCAAGGGGATATGGCGAGGAAATCTTCAGTTTTATACTTGGATGTTTTTATGTAACTTTTAAACAATGTAATGTATTAAACATTTCTTACGCAATGAAAATCTTTGAATGTTTGCAATGGCCCGTGCTTAATTATCAATCCCCACTCGCGCGCGCCCGGCTGTTTCCGCCGCTCAGGGCCGGGTGTGACAGATTGGTATCAGAGCACTGGTTATAGCGAACTAGGAAAAGAAGTTTTTAACCTAGACTATAACCTTTGGGGAATCGCATGAAAAATTTTTCAAAGAATATTTTCAAAAGAAAAATCACACACGCACTTAGGAACACGGGTCACAGTGTCTAGAGATAAGAACATTATGTGCTCTGAGTACATGCGCTAAGTTTGTTATATTTTCTTTTTATGAAAAGAATGCCTCCAACCAGAGCCAAGGGAATTACCATGACACCCGAGGAGCTCGCAGAAATAATCGCGCAGGCGATTGCAACGCATGAGGCCAGCAAGGCCGAATCTAGTCAGGGTCGCCAAGAGAACGAGACCCCAGAACCCGAATCAGGAGCCTTGGACAAAGGATGCTCCTATAAAACATTCATGGCCTGTAGGCCTTGGCCGTTCAAAGGCACCGAAGGAGCCATTGGGCTCTACAATTGGATCGACAAGATGGAGACAGTTCTCTCCATCAGCGGATGTAGTGAAAACCAGAAGGTCCTTTACGCGACCTGTATGTTCCAAGAAGCAGCTTCATCTTGGTGGAAGCTTCAAGTGAAAACATTGGGGAGAGAAGTTGCTCTCCACAAGACCTGGGAAGAATTGAAAGAAATGATGATGAGAAAGTTCTGCTCTCGCGCAGAAATTCAGAGCTTGCAACAAGAATTCTGGAACCACACCATGGTAGGAACGGATATCGATGCCTACACCAATCGTTTCAACGAGCTTTGCCAGCTGGTGCCAGACATGGCAAACACAGAAGAAAAGAAAATCGAGAGGTACATCTTTGGGTTACCTCCTGTCGTTAGAGTCCCGCTCAACGCCGCCGCACCTCCGACCTTTGACGAGGCGGTTGCGCGAGCCATCACCCTTACAAGGGATACGGTTCGTGCGGGTATGTTGACTGCTCGCTTGAACGAGCAGCGAACCTCTGACTCCAAGAGGAAATGGAACTCCCACCGAGGATCAGACTTCAAGCAACCACCGCCCAAGAAGCAGGAAAGCACAAGGGTTTACGCGATTCAAGCCGCGGAACCATCAAGGAAAGGATACAGCGGGCCTCGCCCATGGTGCAGCAAATGCAAGTACCACCACGATGGTGAGTGCACAAAAATCGAATGCGCCAAATGTGGCAGACCAGGACACAAGGCGATGAATTGTCGCATCAGAGAAGCTGGATCGAGCGACAGCTGCTACGCATGCGGGAAGCCTGGACACTTCAGTCGGGATTGCCCACAGAAAGGAAACCAAGCTCGCGGGAGAGCTTTTGTGATTGGCGCGGGTGAAGCAAAGGAAGAGCCAAATGTGGTAACCGGTACGTTTTTGCTTAACGGTCATTATGCATCTGTCTTATTTGATACTGGCGCTGACCTAAGTTTTATATCCCATGAGTTTAAAAACTCCCTGGGCTTAGCAACCAGTAGGCTAGACAAACCTTATACTATAGAACTAGCCAATGGTAGGCAGTTATGCGCGAATGAAAGGACTGAACAATGTGTATTAGTCATGGGAGGTCATGAGTTCAATATTAACTTGTTGCCAATAGATTTGGGAAGTTTCGATATTGTGGTAGGTATGGATTGGTTGGTCGAAAATCTCGCGGAGATTGTTTGTCATGAGAAGCAGGTTCGGATTCCACTGTTGAACGGAGAAACTTTGATGATTCAAGGGGAAAGAAGGGGAGTTGCGACGAAACTGATTTCGTGCCTAAAGGCGCGTAAGTGCCTAAGGAAAGGGTGCTACGCCTTCCTGGCGCATGTAGTAGAGAAAGGAGATGAGCGAAGAATTGAAGACTTACCAGTAGTGCGCGAATTTCCAGAAGTTTTTCCTGAAGATTTGCCCGGGTTACCGCCGCCGCGACAAGTCGAGTTTCGTATTGATTTGGTCCCAGGAGCTGCGCCAGTAGCTCGAGCGCCTTATCGCTTAGCTCCATCTGAGATGCAAGAGCTATCCAATCAGTTACAGGAACTATTGGATAAGGGTTTCATACGCCCAAGCTTTTCACCTTGGGGAGCTCCAGTACTGTTTGTAAAGAAGAAAGATGGTTCGTTCAGAATGTGTATTGACTACAGGGAGCTGAACAAGCTGACAGTCAAAAATCGGTACCCCTTACCGAGGATTGACGACTTATTTGACCAGTTGCAGGGATCCAGTTATTATTCGAAGATAGATCTACGGTCAGGATACCACCAACTTAGGGTCCATGAGGAAGACGCGCCAAAGACAGCCTTCCGAACCAGATATGGCCATTATGAGTTCTTAGTGATGCCTTTCGGGCTAACTAATGCGCCGGCTATATTCATGGATCTGATGAACCGTGTGTGCAAACCATACTTGGACAAGTTTGTGATTGTGTTTATAGATGATATTTTGATTTACTCTCGAACCAAGGCCGAGCATGAGCAACACCTGAGAATGATTTTGGAATTGTTAAAGAAAGAAAAGTTGTATGCGAAGTTTTCCAAGTGCGAGTTCTGGCTTAAAGAAGTTCACTTCCTCGGTCACGTTGTTAACGAGAAAGGAATTCACGTCGATCCTTCTAAGGTTAAAGCCATCGAAAACTGGGAAGCGCCAAAAACCTCAACTGAGGTGAGGCAATTCCTTGGGCTAGCTGGCTACTATCGACGCTTCATTGAGAACTTCTCCAAGATAGCTCTACCTCTGACCGCGCTAACTCAGAAAGACAGGATGTTTGTTTGGGGCGAAAACCAGGAAGCAGCGTTTCAAATGTTGAAGCAGAAGTTATGTAGTGCGCCAATTCTATCTCTGCCCGAGGGGACAGATGACATCGTTGTTTACTGCGACGCTTCACATCAGGGACTTGGATGTGTCCTTATGCAGCGAGACAAAGTCATAGCGTATGCCTCGCGCCAACTTAAGATCAATGAGAAGAACTACACAACGCATGATTTAGAACTTGGAGCTGTTGTCTTCGCGCTAAAGATTTGGCGCCATTACCTCTACGGTACGAAATGTGTAATCTTTACGGATCATAAGAGCCTCCAACATATATTCGATCAGAAGGAATTAAACATGAGGCAACGAAGATGGGTTGAATTGTTGAATGACTATGATTGCGAGATCAAGTATCATCCGGGGAAAGCGAATGTGGTAGCAGACGCGCTAAGCAGAAAGGAGCGAATAAAAACGCTACGAGTCAAGACTCTAAGATTGACCATTCACGCAGATCTCGCTACTCGCATCCGAGAAGCTCAGCAAGAAGCCTTGAAACCAGAGTTTGTTAAAAATGAATGCCTTGGAGGTATGGTTAAAAGTTTGGAACTGAAAGAGAACGGCAATCTATATTTCGCTAACCGCATATGGGTCCCTCTCAAGGGAGGATTGCGCGAGCAAGTTTTAAACGAAGCTCACAAGACGCGGTATTCTGTACATCCTGGCGCAGACAAGATGTACCAAGATGTTAAAATGTTGTATTGGTGGCCCAATCTTAAAGGCGCCCTCGCGACGTATGTCAGTAAGTGCCTGACGTGTTCGAAGGTAAAGGCTGAATACCAGAAACCATCGGGGTTGCTTCAGCAGCCAGAAATTCCCATGTGGAAGTGGAACAAATCTCTATGGACTTCATCACCAAACTACCAAGGACACCTGGGGGTTATGACACGATATGGGTTATTGTAGATCGGCTAACTAAGTCAGCGCACTTCCTGCCGATTAAAGAAACTGATAAAATGGAAAAGTTAGCCCGACTATATATTCGAGAAGTAGTTTCAAAACATGGAGTCCCAGTGTCCATCATTTCTGATAGAGATAGTCGGTTCACCTCAGGTTTTGGAGATCATTACAAGAGGGGTTAGGTACTCGACTGGACATGAGTACGGCTTATCATCCTCAAACGGATGGACAAAGCGAACGAACGATCCAGACATTGGAAGATATGCTGCGCGCGTGCGCGATCGATTTTGGAGGTAGTTGGGATACCCACCTCCCGTTGGTTGAATTTTCTTACAATAACAGTTATCACACAAGCATTAAGGCTGCGCTGTTCGAAGCTTTATATGGGCGCAAGTGTAGATCCCCACTGTGTTGGGCTGAAATGGGCGACAAGCAAATGACTGGTCCAGAAGTGATCCAAGAAACAACAGACAAGATTTTTCAGATAAGGGATCGCCTTAAGGCAGCACGCGACAGACAGAAAAGTTATGCTGATATGAGAAGGAAACCGTTGGAGTTTCAAGTAGGGGATAAAGTACTTTTGAAAGTCTCTCCATGGAAGGGAGTCCCCCGTTTCGGTAAGCGAGGAAAGCTAAATCCGCGCTACATTGGACCTTTTGAGATCCTGGAGAGGATCGGTCCAGTTGCTTATAAACTCCGTCTACCCGCCGAACTCAGTGGAGTTCATGATACGTTTCATGTATCCAACCTCAAGAAATGTTTATCTGACGAAACGTTGATTATACCGATGGAAGAAATTCATATGACAAACAGCTGCACTTCGTAGAAGAACCTATAGCAGTAACCGATTGGAAAGAACAAAGGTTGCGCAGAAGCAGAATCAAGTTGGTAAAAGTTCAATGGAACTCAAGGCGTGGGCCTGAATTCACTTGGGAAAGAGAAGATCAGATGCGCATGAAATACCCACACCTCTTTCAGAACATGGCTTCTGCCAGCAACGTCTCCTAAATTTCGGGACGAAATTCGTTTAACGAGGGGAGAATGTGACACCCGGTAAATTCCCCAATCCCTTAAACTAAGTAATCAACCTAATAATTAGGTGATTGTAAATATTATGCGCGCCATGTTAGTCAGCGCGTGCATTTTGTTATGTGCGCCCTGCGCGAGCGCGCTATGTTAAGAATCAGCGCGGGCACATTATGTGCGCCCGGCGCGAGCATATGTTAGAATCAGCGCGGGCATTTGTTTGCCCTGCGCGAGCGCGCCATGTTAGTCAGCGCGTGCATGTTATATGCGCCATGCGCGAGCGCACCATGTTAAGAACCAGCGTGGGCATATGTTATATGCGCCATGCGTGAATGTTTTGGCTTTATGTTTTCATGTAACTTAACGTTGTCTAATGGGTTGACCGTCACGCATGATGCTAAGGCGGGTGCACCCTAAATCGTTTATGCGCGTGCGGAAGGGAACTAACCTCCCCGCATGGCGGGGAACATTGAGAGCTAGTTTGTCTGAAGCTCCAGGATGGAATTGACTTCAACATGACTGATCACTATGTTGAAATACCAAGACCACCTGGAGAATCTACAAATGAAACTCAAATGTCCCTAACTGCGAGAAGGTTACGCACCTACCCGCAGCAAAGAAATGTTCTACACGCAGAAAGCTATGCGCACCAAGTTATACGCGCAGAACACTTAGTCAAAATGTTCAGATTTACGGAAATTGTTCCCGCCCAAAAGAAAACAGTAACGTGTTTCAGAAAATTTCTACTTTTTACTGTGCACTGGCAAAAGCACACTGTAGCATGAACAGTCAACTATCAGCCACCCTACTTTCACCAACCACAGACCTGCATGTCCTGCAAAAATCAGAATCTTTCACCCACTCCTCCACTTTTGAATAAATAATAATACTTTCCATACTTTATCATCATCACACCTAGATATGAAAAGATTACAATCCCCTAAATCAAGGGATTGTGTCCCATTGAATTTGCCTATAAATATGTAACCTAAAATTATCACTCAACACACTTCAAACTTCTCTCTTAAAACTGAAAATCTGCCCTGAATCATCTCCCAAGCATCTATTTTGATTTTCAATTCCGTTCCTGTTACAAGGTAAGCCGAGATTATAACCCTTGAGATCTACTTTTCGACCCATATATCTTGATCTTAATATACATATTTGTTATTTAATCGTATTCTAGACCTTCGATTCCGAGGCCAACACCAAGAAAACCCGAATCTCGATTAATTCCATAACAAGAACCACAGGTGAGTCTCACAGCCCCTATTTTCACTGTTTTCACTGTTTTTAAACTGTTTTCGGGGCGAGGGACACGTACTTAAATAATGATTTATCATGGTATACTTACAAGCTATGCAAGCGATTTTGTGTTTAAGTTATGTTTCATGATGAGCAATGCGAATGGTTATCTAAGGTTTTCGATGTATGTGCGCTAGAACTCGAGTAAGTGATCACTTTACCATTGGAACTCTAAGGGTAGGGACTGCTGGTTTGATCCACCCACTCGTAGGGGTCGCACCTCTTTGCAATGGACGAGTGCCTAGTATGGTCATGGGGCAGTACTATGGGTTTGAGCCCGCTCGTAGGGGTCGCGCCTCTTTGCATGGACGAGCGCCTTGTTTTTCCGGCACAACGTCCGCGCGTAACCCGCGGGACGGTAATATGTTATTTTAGCTCGTAGTGGCAGCGCCACTTTGCATAGACGAGCACGGTTTTTCAGAAGTGTCCGCGCGTAACCCGCGGGACGATATTACATTGTTTTAGCTCGTAGTGGCAGCGCCACTTTGCATGGACGAGCACATTTTCCTGAAACGTTCGCGCGTAACCCGCGGGACGGTATTACTTATGTTTAGCTCGTAGTGGCAGCGCCACTTTGCATAGACGAGCACAGTTCCCAGAAATGTTCGCGCGTAACCCGCGGAACGATTTTACCAGAATATATTGATAGAGCTATGTTTTACCAAGCATGT
>NW_027494150.1:0-157187 GCF_021521415.1 Bidens hawaiensis | reverse complement strand
GGGCTTCTTTGGATCAATCATTTTTATAAGAATTGGGCTCAAGTGGATTTGGATGTTAAATAAGATATGGTCCTCATGGAAGCGTGATTCAAAGAATTATCTTGTATTTTTATTACTCAAAAATGAGAGCATAAATAATGGTAGTTGATAGGATTTAGTCAATGGGCCGGTTTTGATAAACCTTTGTTTAGGGCCTATTGATTTAGGTAGGGGGCAAACGAGCCGAGCCCAGCTTGACAATGCTTGAGCTTGGCTCGTTTAACTTACACAAAGCTCAACTTCGAGCTCAGCTCGTTTTGATCTCTATTTCTAAAAGCTCAGGCTCGGCTCATGGCTCATGAGTAGTTTTCAAGCTTGAGCTCAGCTTGTGAGTAGTTTTTCAAGCTCGAGCTCAGCTCAGGCTAGGCTCGTGAGTAGTTTTTCAAGCTCAAGTTCTGCTCGTTTACTACTTATTAATTAATTTTTATATATTTATAATATTTTTATATTTTTTTGAATTATTACTTTATATATAACATAACATATATATTAGTTACCTTTTCAAAGTATATATATACATACACACACATATACAAATATATTTTATAAAAAATATATAAATGACAAGCTTTTATGGGTTCACGAGCCAACTCAAGCTCGATCGAGCTTCTTCACAAGTCAATCTCAAGAAGCTCAAAAATCGCTCAGCTTGTTTACACCCCTAGTTTTAGATATTATTAAGAGTGTTTATACTTAATTAAGAACATGTCCCAAGAAGTATCAAGTCTTTTCTTATCGTTGTATTTAGTTTTATAAATTTATAAAATTCGCCGGGGTTTCGTCCATTTATCCCATAAAAAAGAAAAGGTTGGTACACAAGAAATTATAATGTTTCACGGCATCTACTCTCCCATTAGAGTGCGGTAGCTTAAACAAATGACATCTTCGTTTGAAAAACAAAAGGTGTTTTGCGTGTTGATTATGCAAGAATGAAGAACCTACCGCGAGCCATTTGAGATTACGTTTTGCGAGAATGAAGTTTTGTGTTAAAGTTTTGAAATTAAGATTGCACCGGCCATATGCAATTCTGGTTAATGGTTATGTGTCCCATTTAGTGTCAATTATAGATAGGTGAACTGATACGTGTACTGTTTATTCATCGACCGATTCATTGTTACGGGACAACGATAGTACTTCTGTTAAACCTATCAAATTTATTCTCTTAATCATAAGATAATAACATTTGGTATTAACAATTTTCTTTCTCAGTTAATTTTTTCTTCTTATTTTGATCCATACTATTTATTAATACATAACCAATATATGTAGAATATATTTTTTTTAACAATAGAAATAATAACTGTATATTTTTTAATAATAGTCATGTAACAGAAAAACGGAATTAATTCCAGATTTTATGGTATAGAAAAAGGAAACAATAATATAATTTGTACGTAGCGGTTCTGCGTCCTGTCTCCTCTTCTCCAAAATGTTCATCCTAAATCACGTCGATCCGCTAATTTTTAATCATTAGCTTGACTAGATTTTTAGCTAACAATTCTGCCACTCATCTTAAAACCCCCGGTTCGACAAGATATTTTGGTGTCCGGCGATATTATGTATTAGCATTCGACGAGATTCTTTTGGTTTTCCTGAGATTATGTTAGACATGTGGCAGAATCTAATTGACTAAAATCCCGTGACAGGGTTTAGCATGAACAATTTGAAATGGGGTTGATCAACCGGACATTCTGTTAATATTGACTAGTCAAATATACATCTCATATCAAACCAAAAACTTATGATTCTCAAGTAATCTTTAAAACAACAAGATCACTAGTAATTGATATTATTGTGTTAATTATAAAAAGTATACAACTAAACAAAAAAAAGAAAAAAAAACCAACATATCCGTAATTCAAAGATATAATAATAATAATCATCGGTATGTTTTAAGAGTGGCACCACAAAACGTACATATTATGGCCTTCCAAGACCTCCAGTAAAACGGGATGTAGCAGAATCTAGTTGCGGTTAACATATCGGCGACTTGAGCTCCTCGGTGGCACCTCGAACACAACCCGGCCACTGGTTTCGTCCTTCGAATCTTTCGGGTTTGATCCACCAAAAAGCAAAACACAACCATATAAGAAATTAATGATCAAGCTTCTAGCTAGCTGGTTGGTTTATAATATTGTTTGAACTTTGAACAATGTTTGTATGAATCAGGATGGTGTTTGATTAATCATGAGATGGTTTATAATACTGGGATGTGAATGAGTTCATGCTCGAAGGTTTTATAAGGCAAACGTACGAATGAACAACCTACGAGTCAAAGGTTGGGTATTTGTTTACAACCGTTGGATGATTGTTATGTGGATAGGTATTTAATAAGGTACATGGAATGTATCTAGAGTTATATGTGAGTTGTTTTACTTACACGTGTAAAAACTTATTTGTCTTTTAGGTTTTGCCATATAACTTGATTTTTCTTTTTCTTTTTTTCATTTTTCTTTTTAAGAGTTTAGCGTTTTAGGTTTTGCCATATAACTTGATTTTTCTTTTTCTTTTTTTCATTTTTCTTTTTAAGAGTTTAGCGGGGGTTGCACAATCTCTCAACAACGTCGAAGAACGATAACTTTGTTTTCTGTATGATCGGTTTTGTCATTCAAAAGAGGTGGCGGCGTAGCTTGTTGCCCGCCTACATGCCTCTCTATTGTAATTGGACCCCTTTTTTTAGCTTAAGTTGTTGGTAAAGCAAAATAAAAAAATAAAAAAAAATTTTCTTTTAACGACGATTTTCAGTTAATAAAAGTGACACAACTAACAAGACGTTAAGGTAACACGAAGAGAAAACAACTAAAATGAAAAGTTTTACAAATCTTTCAATATAAAAGACTTAATAAAGGATATATTTTAAATCCATAGATAGCCCAATATCTTCATCTTCTTTACAACTAAACGAACTGAATACAATTTGTTGGAGAAAATGGTCTTATTCCTAACCTTTCAAATACACCATAAAGTTGTCATGATAATCTCATGCCATACCTTCTTTTTATTATCCATAAGAGACAAGTGGTGTTCTTTGATCAAATCACGAACTAAGAAAGATAGATGGAATGCGACATCAAAAGCAAACCTGTATTTAGAAAAATTATAGGAGGATATTTAAAATGACATATCTTTTTTATCTTATAAATTCTTATATTTCCACATTACAAGTATATCTTTACATTAATTTTTCACCTACATATATTCCAAATCAAGTTATTTATAAAAATCTATATAACTTATTGTACAAAGAAAATGAAATACTTCAAAATGTAGTAAATTAATTTATATATATTAAAGTATTGTTAATAAGATAAAAAAAATAAGAGCAATATATAGTTAAATTAATTTTTAAAATAAAAACAATTGCTATATTTAAAATATTTTTAAGCTATAAATAAAGAAATAAAAGTGATTAAAGCATATTTTAACAAATTCCACTTCATTATCTATTTTAGTTTATTTAAAACTATTAAAATGAAAAATATATTGTTGATAGAAATCGAACACATCATCTTGCTCAGGGGCGTAGCCAGTCTTAGGGGAATGGGTTCGGCCGAACCCGTACAAAATTTTGTTTTAGTGTTATATATTAGTGTATTTTGACATCGAACCCGTAGAAATTTCAACATCGAACCCATAGAAAACCCAAATATAAGTGGTAAACAGTCGGTCTTTTGTCCCTCAAAAATTTTCGAACCCGTAGGAAAAAATTTCTGGCTACGCCACTGATCTTGCTTATAAAATGTTTATAGTTTATCAACTCAATTAAAATAATTTGATGTTACTATTCTCTTTTCCTTAAGACTATGTGTAGTGGGCGCCGATTTGGGCGATTTTTGGGCGCGAAGGGGCGCGAACACCGCCCCCTGGGCGATTTTTGGGCGAAAAGGGGCGGGGGCGAGGTCTTCTCGTCGCCTGAAAGAAGGGGCGAATTTCAGGGTGGTGGGGCCGGCATGTATGGATGTGTTATATATATATATATATATTACTAGTTGTAGCTCCTACACCATTACACCCCAAAAACAAATTCTCACCCCTTGCTGACTGGGCGCCACACGATGCAAAACGCCCCAATATGTAGCCCCTCCACTACGCATAGCCTAATAAGTATAGATTTACCTGCTTCCATTTTGATTTCTTTTAAAATACAAATATAAATTAGCCTTAGTAATCTATGTACTTTTGGAAATATACAATTAATCATTTATTAATATTCATTATGTAATATCGTATAATTTATAAAATTATAATGTTTATTATACAATTCGTATATGTATATATGACGTTTATATATTTTTCATCCGAAGGTTACACGGCACACTAACATAGTGTACAAGTAATACATACACCCAACCCAAATCAAGTTGAAACATCGATTGAAACGTGTATAATTTGTCCTGAAAGGACTGTAGAGGCTTTAATTAATAATTACTTATCAAAGAAGCATCCAACTCCCTTCTTAGAGACATCTCCACTTGAGCCCAATGGCTCCAAAGAGAGTCGTGTTGAAAAGTCTTATGGTCGGTGATCAATTATTAAACACCTATGATATTATTATGTCTTGGTACACTTGTAGTGTGGTACATGTACTATTGGTATTTCCCAATATGTTTGTGTGCACATTCATTTGCTTGGTGTAGATTGTAGATATCACTCTAATCAAAGGTCATTCAGTTGATTTGTTACTTAATTTGAATTTGATGCATTTCTAATTGCTATATACATAAATACACCTACACAAGAATTTATTAACAAATGCGGTTTTATGTCAACTTGATACAGTTATGTGGGATAATGTAGATAAACATACGTAATGCATCACGAAAATATGAAATCAAATATTTTGAATTTAAGTTTAGTTCGGATCAAGTCCCCTAGATTTGGCTACACAAGGTATCTTCTTACAGGACCGGCTCCGAGAAAGCAAAAAAAGTTTAAGGCCGAAGGCGAAATTTTTTTTGGCCTTAAGTAAAATGAGTATTTTGTCGGGTTTAAACAATTTAATTTGTATATGAGTTAACTTGTTTAAAATTTGGGTTGTGTAAAAAAATTTTGTATAAAGATAGGATTAAAAATGTCTTAAATGAGATTATAATACCCATAACATTTTGGTTGTGAGTAATACCATTTGCCACTAGACCAAACCAGTGGTTATGTAATGAGTTTAAACATTAAATATACATATTGTATTTAATAAAAATACATATAATTTAAAAAAAAATCGGGTCTATCGGGGTGTCGGGACTGTGGCCGTCGACCACCCAGCCACCCTTGTCTTCTAATAGAAAAACGTTAGCAACAAATATATACCCGAAAATAATCCACAAATATCGGATTTTGTTTAAAATGAAGTAATTGCTTACATAACATTGAAAATGATACAGTATAAATTGACCATTTAAATGACATGTAACATGATATGAACATGATGTTTATATGGGTGGAAATTTCGGGTGCTTTCAACTGCCTTTAATTAATGAATGTGTTCATTGAGAAAACCATACGCAAATTGCCGACCTTATGTCAAAAGCAAGATTAGTGTGACCCATAAGATACCCATAAAATTCAACCACATTGATTTTTAAAACATTTCATGAGTGTATTAATATTATTTATATGTTAGTGTCTCAATTATACTATGTTCCAATTAACAAAGTTTTATTTTAATTTATAAAATCTTTTGTGATTTTATATATAACTTTGAGAGAAAATCAGTATAAAAGTATATAGAAATGGATAAAATAATATAAACATACCAAAGCGAAAAATGTATATTAGTTTTAACTAGTGTGTCACCCGGCGATTGATAAATTCTGGGCGTTGAAAAAACCCAAACGTTGTTGGTCTCGGGCGTTGAGACGACAAGTCGACGTGAATTTCTTCAGTTTCGCTTACATGTTTTAAATATCAGAACTAAAACAAAAAAAAAGTATAAAAAGTAGAGGCTGGCCAATGGGGTGACGATGGTTAGTAAAACTCGGGCATAGGTAAAACCAGAGCATTGTCAATCTTGGGCGTTGAGGTGGCGAGTCTACGCAAATTCGGTTGGTCTCTGTCGCGTTTGTTACGGTAATTAGAACTAAATAAAAAAACTGCCATTTGGTCGTTTTCGTTACAGCCCTGGAACTAAAACAAATATGGTGAGTCTACGCGAATTCGGTCGGAAACTGTCACGTTTGTTATGATACCATAACTAAAACGATAAAAGGAAAAAACAAATTGGTATTCAATCGATTTACGTTATCTTCATTATGCTACCGGAACTAAAATACAAAACATAAACAATAAAAAAATAAGTAATGAATGTTTCGGATTTCTAACTCGACGCAATGTGTGGGGTATGTTTAGGGTGCTTCATTTGTTTGTACCATCGGTTGTGATGGTTGTATCGTTGCAGGACTGAAGACAGATTAACTTTTATTAAAATTAGTTCATGTCTTTTGCATTTATCAACTGCATGTCTATTAAGTTTAACAACCCCACCGCAACGCGACGGGTTCTTAAAACTAGTTTATATAAGCAACGGATTTTCAAGTGACCCAATCGGACACTTGCAGCACCAAAGTTCTCTTTTATATATATTAGTAATGAATGTTAGCAACGGTAAAAATCCGTCGTGTTATTCACTTGTGGATAGCAACTAAAATCTAAAGAATTATTTAAAACATATTTTAAAATAGTGTCTCCTTTCGGATGTTACTTCGATTAGTCATTTATAATATTACTTCGATTTTTGTCTAGACACAACTGGTGATTATAATTATTTCCTGATGTCAATTATAGATGATACCTTGATGACATATCAAGTAATAAGATTACAATACATATGAACCATACATTTATCAATATATTTGAAAAAGAAAATATAGATTTTATTAATCAGACATTTTTAAGCTTGACAGAAAATAATTTTATCTCAGAAAATCAAAGCCACCGGTCTCACCTTTCATACCATTTGTTTTTATTAAAATCCCGTTAAAAAAAAACTAATATTTTAGGTTTTTTGAACTGAACGATGATACGAGTCAATGGATGTAAAAGTTATCTCGAAACGGTGCAACAAACGGATTGATTTTTGTTACTTGAAAGTTTAAACACCCGAATTAAAGCATTGTTTCATCGTTTGAAGCAGCGTTTCGAGGTAAATTTTACATCAACCGACTCGTATTCTAGCTCCTTCCGATGGAAAGATCGAAAACATCAGTTTGAAATTTAGAAGAAAATAATATATAATGGGGTACAACGAAAACAAATAGTATGAAAGTGAAACCTTTAAAACAATATTCTGATGTGGTATTCTTATCAGCCAATTTAATTACCTAATAGAAAACACGGTAATTCCCTAATTACAATATCTTTTATTTTAGTCAAAGGCCGAAGACCCTAACTTTAGCTTATCCTTCTAAGTTTCAACATAAAATCGACCATAACATGAACTAAAAGATATGTGAGAAGACCGCTATGTATGTACGTCATGTATAGCCTTCATGTTTGACATTGACTTGTTAAAATTGTTAATGGTCCTATTTCTAAAGTTATAAACGTTACATACATGATACATGCATATATATATATATATTTATATATATATATATATATGAAAACAATAAATGATAATGGGCAAAGACGAACGCGTCAAGTGAGTTTTATTGAGACATCCATTATTATTATTATTATTATAAGAAATAAAATATAATGGGGCACACTTTTTATTCAACTTATTTTGTAACATACTTGTGACATAACATGCCATACCATGTCAAAATGGGTGTACGATGACATGGTCTAGAGGTTCAAAGGGTGCATGTGAGGTGTGACGCAAGTATGCTAAAATAGTATGTTAGGTTAAGGGGTATATACAAGTAGGCAATCCTTACTGATCCTAGGTGGCAGCCACATGACGTACCAACCCTCACTGAAACATCTCCCCCCCCCCCCCAATTTACCCCTCACACGTGACCTGAGCCCACTGAGGTGGGCCCCATTTAACATGTGAAGGGTGATTTTAAAGGATAAGTGTGAAGGTTTTATTTTTAAAAATAATAAAAATAGAGAATGCTTGAGAGTCGTGTATTTCCTTGATTGAAGGGTGTTGAAGGATGATGTTGAATGATGAGGGGAAAGCTGACGTGACGAATGAAGGGAATGGTGTTGATGGGTGTATACCCCAAATAGTAGCAAGTATTTAAATAGCTATAAGTTATATATTTTGAACGACTAAATATAACACTATACAAAAATTGAACATTTTATCTCATATTCTACATTTAAACCGCCTTACCACTCTACAAGCATTTTTAAGTTATAACTGTCAAAATAATAAAAATAATAATAATAATAACAACAACAACAACTTGAAGGGAAGAACTTAGTTTACGTTGAAGGTATTTAGTTACGTTTACTCTTTTAGAGTTTCGGGTGGCAGTTTCTTATAAATCTACAAGAAGTATTCCCTAAACATATCCGAGAATTCTATTTCGGTTTCAACTTCCACAAAGCATCTTCCTTAATCATTCTCACCATGTATGATAAAACATGGTTTTGATCTCTTCAAACCTTTTGGAATAATCATGCCGATTTCACCTGACAAGCGCCAATTTTTTTCTATTTTTGAAAATCGTTTTGAACTTAAAGATGCTAATTCTCGTCACATACTAATTGCTAGAATTTGTAAACTCGCTACGTAATTAAATTCTACACACCTTAATCGAGATGATCTCGCACTGAATGTCTTGTTTGGCATAAAACTTGTCTCATAACCTATTCATGAGGAAAATATCATAAGGTGTATTATATCAATTTTCATACCAAGAAATGGACACCGAATATTTTTTTAAATCTCTCACTTTTATTAATTTAAGACTCAAAAGAAGAAAGATCTTTTGACCCTAAATATCTAACCCATCATCATATAAATTTCTTTCTTTTTATTATCTTTCTTATCGCAAATCTCATGACAGCTCTCAAAATGACAGAGTCTACAAAAAGAACATTAAAACTCATAAAACTTACAAAAGAAAGGAAGAAACGGTAAAGTAAAGAGTTTTGTTTTGTCTTTTTAGGCTTAGACTATTCAGTGTCTGTTAAAAAAGTTGTGGTTTGAATCTCGCTAAAAACTCACTCACAAAAACTTGCTTGATATGGCTAAATTTGAAGATGAGTTTGAAACTGAGCGGGGCCGACTCAACTCAATTAGAAAGTGAGCTTAGCTTGGGTTGTAAAGAGACGGACCGGCTCGGTTTAGCTCCCTCGTTTAATTACAAACTAAATTTCATAAAAAAATTTTAAGGAAAAAGGCCCCCCTTAAAACGAATTTGGGCCGAATCTTTATATTGGGCTAAAAGATACAACTATGATTTTATTTTATTTTTTTGCATGGACCTTTTATTCTTTCTAGTTTCTGAATTAATTTCTTAATCCCTATCCTATTTAATTAGTGTTAATTTCATTCTAACATCGTTCTAAAAACTGATAGTGAGTGACTACTCATCATCGCCGATAATGGTCATTTTTTCTTCCTTGTTTATTCTTCGGCTAGACTATCACTTATCGTGATAAGCCGATACTCTTTAGGTAAACAGAAGCCATAAACACTGAATCTTACTTTTGAGGACCATGATGAAAGCTAGAAAGGGTTGGAGAAAGAAAAACCAAAAATGATGCGTCGGAAGATGGAGCTTGTCGGAGACGGGGACATAGGCAGGAGGGGTTGCTTTTGCAACGGATTCCCATTAGTTGATGTAAAATTTCACGATAAAGTTAACGTACATCAACGCCATAGAGTTTTTGTGTTACGTTATAGTGATTGTAGTAAAAGAAACTTAGGGGCCGAAAGTGCAATATGTGAATTCCGCATGAATTAGCAGTGTAATTAACTCAACTAATAAACTAACATTAATAAAAAAGTTTTTTTTTTTATTTTTACAGCTTTGAAAAAAAAATAGTAAACAATGACATTGTCATGTCCAGATATATCATATATGTTGTAACGCTTAAGTAGACTATAACGTGTGTAAATGCTTTATAAATTATTACAAATTAAAAGTTAACTAGTGAATTACACACTCATTTTTAGTTTGGTCTAAATAAGAGGTGCATAAATCGGGTTTTTCAAATGTCCGGTTCCGGATATGAAACCGGGTTCGGGTATGACCGGTACTGGAAAATCGGGTATTATCAATCGGGTATTGATAATACCCGAGTCGGGTTTGGGTTCAGGTTCGGGTATTGTCTCTAAAAACCATACCCTATGCATCGGGTTCAGGTCGGGTATAGAACCGGGTAATTGAATACCCTATTTTCGGGTATTGAAAACCCCTATTTCGGGTTTTTTTTCGGGTATTTTTCGAGTATATATTGGATTTTTAAGAGGTTGCACTTTCTAGGGGTATTTTTCGGGTACAGGCCGGGTATTTGAAATACCCAGTTTCAGGTATTGGAAAAACCTGGTTCCGGATATGGAACGGGTTCGGGTTTTCAGGTATTACCGGGTACAAAACGGGTTCGGTTCGGTTTTTAGTACTGAAATACATACTAAATTCGTACCTTACGGGTATGGTTTGTTACGGGTTCGGGTACTAAAAACCCGAGTATAAAATAAACCGGTTTCAAGGTTTTTTCAGGTCCGGTTTCAGGTTCAGTTTTTTTTTCACCTCTGGAGCAAATGCTTAAAAATTATCACAAATTAATTTCTCAATTGTTTTCTAAAGAAATAAAATCCCCTTAACAAGTTATGGACCCAATCAGTTTGTTGGGCTAGAAGTACAACTATAATTGGATATGAAAACCCATAAAGTCCATAACAGTTAAATCCAAATCCGACCCATCACCGACATTAGTATCTTCTAGAAAAGATGTTACATCCATAATCCATTTCCCATCTTTTCACCAAATTATTAGGCTCAAACCCACATATTTAAATATTTTGACGTAGTTGCTAAGATCTTATCCCCAGCTTGTGGCTTAGTGATAGGAAGATTTGGGTTCTCTAGTAAAGACCAAAGTTTGATCCCTACTTGTGATACTTTTGGTGGATATTGACGATGATGGATTTGAGTTAGACCTTGCGATGTTGTCACTTCGGCACTCGAGCCCACCCAGGTACTCGTCCAACTGTGCGTTACGCCAGAGAGTTTTGCTATTGTAGCAGCTCAACGGCTATCAAGTGGTGGCTGACAGTGTGGTTTCCAAGGAAACGCCAAGCCAAACTCTGAAAACATAGTCTAGGCATAGGGTTTTCCAAATTGGAGAGTATGTTGGCCTAAAAACGAAAATTCACCTTTCTTAAAAGGAGTTGCTAATATCTCACCCAACCAAACAATCCGTTCGAGTCTTGAACATATAAAAAAAGAAAGAAAAAAAAAGAAAAATATCACATAATAGTAACGCAAAATACGACTCTCAATTTACAAAGGATTATAATATCATAAAAGACATCAACTAATAAAAACAAATATGCCGCTAATATCAATTGATTAGGTCAAGTGCAACAAATCAAAATTATTAAGATTATAATAACTAAAAAAAGTTCATAACCGGCTTGTGAATACATTAAAAAAATTTAGGTGGACATGGCAAGTTGACAATTTCCAATACTTTGTACACAGTATTATTTATAAATCTAAGATATTTTAGTTATTGTGTTTTTAAAGGAAAAACATATTTGAAGTATGAAAATAAGTCAATTAGGGGGACCATGATCCTTAACCATGTAAGAGACAAAAATTGTTAATGAGAGTTAGGTAGTTTCGGGCGACGTGTTGATTTCAAGCATTTAATACGAGGATGTTGATTTACGGATTATGTGGATTGTGGATTGCCCAAATGGACCTACACCTAATATTAGAGGTGCATAAATTAGGTTTTTTAAATACCCGGTTTCAAGTATGGAACTAAGTTCGGGTAAGATTGAGTATGAAAATCAAGTATTCGCAATACCCGGGTCGAGTTTGGGAATTGCCTCTAAAAACCATATCCCATGCATCGTGTTCGGGTTGGGTATAGAACCGGGTTTTTAAAACTCGGGTATTTGAGTAGACTATTTCCTGAAATTTAAAAAAAAAACCTTTTTCGGTTTTTTCAAGGTTTTTCCGGGTATTTTTCGGGTACACATTTGATTTTTTAAATGGTTGCACTTTTTAGAGGTACTTTCGGGTATTTTTCAGGTATAGATCGGTATTCGAAAAACCAAGTTTCGGGTTTTGCCGTTTTGGAAAAACGTGGTTCCGGGTAAGGAATCGGTTGCGGTTTCGGGTATTGCCAGGTAGGCGGCTACAAATCGGGTCTGGTTCTGGATACGTGTTTTGACACTAAAATCCATATTCTATTCGTACCCTACAAGTAAGGTCGGGTTCAGATATTAAAAATCTGTTTCGGGTTTTCTTTTCAGGTCCATTTCCAGGATCCGGGTTTTTTTTTCACCTCTACCTTATATCCTATTGTCAAAATATTGTTTGTTTTAGGTAAATATAGTTTTTCAAAAGAATATACATGTATGTTTAGTTCCAAGAAGGTCATAAAACATATTATTCATAGATATTGATATGAGTGGTGGCCTGAATTGTTGCTTGATCTAATACTAAGATATAGTGATAAATAATTAAAGAATTTGAAAGACAAATCAAAATGTGTAAATTTTATAGAACTAAAAATACAATTGCTACCATCTAGGGATGGTTTTCGTTTACCGCATGAATGACATGATAATCGTAGAAGGCGTTTGCAAGAGTAATAATAAGCAAACGTATTTTCAACAAGCTTTTTGAATGACGATTGATATTCTCACAAACAGTCAAATATATAACCGTCAAATAAATAGTTAGATAATAAACTTCATACATAGGACTCAAATAAAAGATCGCAAAGCTAAAAACGTAAAGACTCAATGTCTAGCTTTAAGACCTTAGTACTGAACAATTACCATATGTAAGCTGCATAACATTTGATACTTGTATATAAGTATATCGAGAGGTGAGCAATGAAACAACGACAATATAAGAGGGTGAATGAAGAGGGGTTTGCGGGATTTCATATGTCCACCATGCACAATCAAACACTAGTTTTGAACATGACCCCGCTTGAACTATCAAAGTAGGCCTTATGTGCCTCTTGCTAATTGGACTAGTGAGATTATTTTGTTGGATAAGGTATTTGCTACGTATATACCTCTTAAACTACAACTATAAATTATATGTTTATGCGGATTTCTTATTAGTGTCGGTATCCCCAATGGGAAGATAAACAGAGGGGGGGGGGGGGGCTTTTTAATAAAAAAAGTTTTGGTGTATAATTGTATATTATTCCTTAAAAATGCTGATTACTCTCCATAAAAATAATTCTTGGGTCCGTCACTACTGATGTTTTTTTTTTTGTATGAACTCAAAACCTAGAGTGCTAGTATTATCTATATTATATATAATGAGGCAAACATGGGCAAATTAAGACGTTTAATTTTAAGTAAATTATAATACTTAATACGTAAGTTACAACCTTACAAACATGTTGAAAAGGGCAATATTGTCTTTTGAATTATATTATCACGTTAACAATTCATTAAAGATACTTACAATTTTTCCCCCTTAACTTTAATCATTTTTTTGTAAATTTTAACAATACTTACAACTATGAACCTTAATCTTTTACCTATATACTCTTTTTATTTTCACTTTTAACCCAACTTACCCCACGAAATTTGAACGACCATATTGCACCATAAAAACGAGCATTTTATTATCTTTAATTTGAGTATCATATTGTTATAGTTTTTCAGTTAAAAAAATATCATTTTATTTATGAGTGTTTGCGGTTTGCTTCGGATGGTTTTTAAATTAAACCGTGAGCCAAAACGTTAGTAACGTCTTTTTTTGTCGAAAACCGAAACCACCACGTTGAAAATGAAATCGGTTGGCCAAAGGTTAAAGAAAAAAATCAATCGTGAAATCAAATCAATGACCAATTTAAAATGTTTCACGGTTTCAAACTTAACAACGAACACATATAAACTTGTAATGTGATTACCAAAGTCGTGTTTCCCGCAGCATCGCGCGGGCACCCGTCTAGTAATTGGAAAAAGAATTGATAAAAGAAGGGAACGCATAAGAGTATACGTCATGTTTCCAACTACTGCTTTGACTTATGGTCTATTATTGTGAAAAAATTAAGGTTATTTTTATAAGCTACTATTTTGTTATTAATAAAATATTATACAGTTATTATTAATTATAATCATTAAAAAGTCAATTACATAAAATAAAGTTCAAAGTAGACAAGGAAAAAAATTAAAGCATCTAACGGAATTTTATTGTTTTAACTTTGCTATCATTGGTTTAGTAATTAGTATGTGTTATTTTAAATGATTGTTTTATTTCAATAAGTATCTGTTGCGGTCAAATCCATAACAAAAGCACAGTATAGATGAATTGGTCTATAACTAAGTGTTTGGATTCGCTATGGTTTTCAGAAGAACGCTTTTACCCACCGCCATTGTTCGCTTCCATTTGTTTGCCCGGCCACCTCCAAATCACACACTTTTACATTAGCAATAGGTTGAATGCAATGTTAATTATTAATTTTGGTATGTAAGTTCAGATATGTTCACTATTAACTATGGAATACAATCCGCGTATTATGTCATTGACATTGTTCAAAGGCTTTTATTATGATATAACAAATGTCAAGTTCCTAATTAAGTTAATGTGATAGTTATGATAACGATATAAATATTATTTATTATTATCACAAATTCAAAATAATCAAAGTACCTGATATTTATTTTTTCCAGGAAAATGTATTATTGAGTCGTTGATAGTGTAGCGGCAATTTTAAGATTAATATTTCAATTTCTTTTGAATGGACTATTCCATTTATTTCTTGTTACCTCATACCAAACATTATCTAAGATTAGGAAGTCATCGCTACTTTGTTAGTTATAGTTGATTTTCTTGAAATACATCAACTAATAAACAAGTTTATGCTTTGAAACTATGTACTAAAAAACATAGCAATGACCCTTCAAAATTCAAGTTATAGATTTTAGAGGAAATTGCACATTTCATTCATCGTTTATAAACATAATCACAATTCACAAGTTAGGTCCTTAATCTTTATTAATTACATTTTTTGTCATTTACACTAACAGACGTTGAAACTTTCAGTTAAATCTATGTTAAATGTCCCGTAGGTTCTTAACTATTATACCCTGCCAATTAAATAAGTAAAAAAATAAATCATATAAATGTACAAATTATAAACATAAAAATAAAAAGCATTTAATAAAAATTTGACGAGTGGTTTTTGACTAAAAAAAAGCTGTTTAGGTATTGTGAACTTTTTACGCAACACTAACTAATATTAATCAGTTTTGGTTAGCCTAAATGGACTCGAGTTAATTCTGAGTTTAATCTGCGAACTAGTTTTGTTAGGTGGGTTGTATTCGTGCTGATCCAATGGTTTCCTGAATTGACCCGGTAATCTTTTTAAATGGTGTTAAAGTAATAACTAAAAACTATTTTGACATGTTTTTATGTCAAATTAAAAGTTTAAAAATAAATTCTTAAAGTTAAACATAACTGCTTTAAAAGGATAAAAACATTATATAAATTTAATAATTCTAACGTGCTAAAATTAATTTTTCTACACTTTGAACATGTAGTATTATGTCATATTCGATTTCATATATTAGTGTTTAACCGTAAACATAAACTGATTAACAATAGTAATAACCTAATGTTAAAGAAGTAATAGGTCACATGTGAATTAAACTATATATATAGCCAAGAAAGAAAATATATATTACTTTATATTATCCATGACAAGGATTTTCTTCATTGCCCACTAAGTCTCACACGTCAATTTCATTTTAAGTTACAATCAAACAAAAAATAAATTATTTTTTTTGTAACAAAAATCTAAACTAGCTAGTTCTTGATAACACCGTCAGTGCCTTATTTTTTATATATGTTTATTTTTATCAATTTATCCTCCACCTTTAATTTTTACGTTCTTTACACTAAATAAATTAACCCAAGAGTTGCCGTCGTTGCCGAGCTTGACGGCTTTGTCTCAAAACAAACCCAGCTTTGAAAAATTCATCTACATGTTGGAGAATGATGTCGAGTGACGTCGGTTAGCTAAAATGGTCATGGGCGGACCCTGGAGGGTGCAGGGAGGATAGGGGTTTTGACCCTCCCTAGTTTTTGGCTCGGAAATAGGGTATATAGTTTATATCTTTGTAGTTATGGCATGTTTTATATCTTTCATCCATCTTATTCAAAAGCTCATATTTGTTTATGTGTACGACCATATTTTTTATGGGAAAATTCCCAAAATAAGCGTTTATGAAAGCGTTTTTCTGGTTTTAAATGTCATTTGCAAGAAATTCTCAAAATATGTATTATAAACTAGTCGTGAAGAGTAGTTTATGATTACACACGAGTAGTTTGTAGAACCAGTGAAAACTTGTCATGTGCCCTTAAACTAACCGTAACGAGCATGTTTACTAATCATTTACTCGTCACGACTAAGTAAGTTTCATGACTCGTAACAACGCTCACGAGTAACTTATAAGTCCTTTAGTCGAGACGACTAGTTTACCTGGTTTGCATTCCCTACATGAGTAGTTTATTAGTAGTTAACTTGCTGCGACTAGTTTAACCTTACAATCTACTCGTCGCAACTAAAGAACTTATGGAATACTCGTGGGCGTTGATTACGAGGCATAAAACTTTATTTAGTCGTGACGAGTAAATGGTTAGTAAATATGCTCGTTATGGTTAGTTTAAAGACACCTGTCAAGTTTTAATTGGTTATACAAACTACTCGTCACGACTAGTTATAATACCTATTTTGAGAATTTCTTGCAAACGACACCTAAAACCTAAAAAACGTTTTCATAAACGTTTATTTTGGGAATTTTCCCTTTCTTTTATCTTTGGTCTGTGTTTGATTAAATAATTTTGGTTGGTTTATATAAATGAGCCTATGAATACTATGTAAGGTTACACTTTTTAAATAGTTCAACACGAATACACGATGTTATATCATGACCTAGCTAGTAATTGTTTGATAAATCTCAACGAAATATATCATGTAAAACATATGGTAAAATCGATATTTAACAACTAGGAAACTTAAAACAGAAAAGAAATCACTAGAGCATATGTTGTTCAAAAGCATAAAATCTTTGTTTACATTTCACATATAATTTATTCATCATAAACACTTGATTTATTCTAATAACTATTTTAGTATTTAATATATTATAAATAATGGAATATTTCATACAATAGTAACCAAATTTTAAAAGTATTTCAATTAAGTCACTGATGCAATTTTTTCCTAAATCAGATCACTAAATCTTTAAATCGAGTCTCATCAATTTCTTTGTGCGTCAAAAAAGAAATGGTGGATAAGATGTGAGGGTCGGAATTTGCAATATATGTAGTTAAATTTAAAAAAAAAAATTAAAAACGTTATTATATTAAAATTTAAAAATAAAAAATAAAATCAAATCGCCACTCAATCATAACATAAAAAAAAGATTTCTTATATAAAACAAAAAAGAAATATATTAAAAGAACATGTCAAAACCTTCAATTTAATAAAATATGATATTTAAATTATTTAATTGAGACGCTTTTTAAAGTTAAATAATAAAATTAAAACACTTTTAAAACTTTATTATTATTATTATATAAAATTGTTTTCGTTCATTAACCGGACCAAACACAAAACCATGTTTGTGAACGTTTTATAAAATAAAAGAATATTATTTGAAAACGATTATAAAGTAGTCAACGTCATTTTGAAATGTTTTACCCCCAAACTTTCCAATGAATGCTTTTAGACTTTTATATTATGTTTCCATCAATTACTCAAATAGTCACCCACTTTAATGGTTTTAAAATTTTTGGCCAAACCACCATTTTAGAAACGAAAATTAGTGGCCGGCCACCTTTATACGAAAATTGTTGACAAATGAACTCTCAAATTAACAACTTATCAAAAATATTATATAATAATTCAAATATTATACTTCAATATATATCCAAAACACTTGAGATAAACAACCGGGATCCAACTTGAAACATTGTTTTCTTTGTAACTATTTACCAACTCCAAAAGTAATTAAATTTCTGCCAAAAAAAAACACATGTTAACTTTCTGACTGGTCCGAGAGAGGAAAGATCTACATTGTGTCATGCGGACGTTCTTGTGTTTGGTTGGGCATGGGGGTAAGCATGCGTATGTCGACCTCACTGGGGTGTCGCCATTGGTGGGGCTGAGAGACAGTGGCTTCGTTCCGAGACAAACGGTTTTGAGGGCGGAATCTAGGAATGTTGCTAAGCATGAGACGGCTTGTTTGGAGAATCAGCACGTGTTTATTCCATTTGCCTTCGACACATTTGGATCCCTAGCTCCCGAGTCGGTTCGCTTTTTAGAGCGGATGCAGAAGGTGGTCCACAGTGACTCGCAGAGCCCGAGGAACCAAGGATTGATATTTAGTAGAATAGGCTTTGCGATCCAAAAGGGGATAGCAGCGCAGCTTGTTACTCGCTTACCTATTATCCAGATGTAGTTTGGGTTGTGTTAAATGTTAATAAAAAATTAACCCAAAAAAAAATTTTCTGATTTTAAAAACTTGACTAACGTTAAAGTCTATATATTAAAAATTAAAATAATTAAAAGTCGACTTTCGAAATAATATCCTCCAATGTTACATAAAATCTTACAAATAATGAAGTATCAACATCTTGTCAAACTCGCATTTTAAACTATTTTAGCTTTATGTGACACTTATGTGGCAAGTGGTTCGGCATACTTTTTTATCGTGAACCTTTTGTATATTATTATGCTTTCAAGTCGTGAAAATCTAGCAATTTGACCACTAGTAAAAAAAGAGCCTTTTTGTAATGGTTAAATACAGTTATAATAACGGTCACAAAACCGATTTTATAAAATTGGGTTGCAAAAGATGAGATCTCTTATTTAACACGGTTCAAAGAGTCAAAGACCAATGTATAACAGTCAAGATAACATTCATTGTTTTAAATGAGGCCGTAACCCAATGTTTACTATATAGTTACAACAGGCCACTTATAACCTGTGTTTATTATATATTTACAACAAACCACTAATCGGTGTTTACTAAATATTTACAACGGGCCATTAACCGCTGTTTACTAAACATTTACAACTGCAACCGTATGTTACTCAATATCTACAATGGGACTTTTTCGGGTGTTTACTGAATATATTTAACGGTTCAATATTTGGTGTTACATCTACCAAGTTTTTTTTTTTCAAAAATAAAAATATCATATTATAAATATGACGTATAAATTAGGCGGGATCACCAAGTAACCTTTTTTTTTTCTCTTTTTTTTTTTTAATAAAACCGATTGATATGTTTATGAAAATGATTTCCTATAACGAGAAAAGAAACTATAAATGTGTTGCTATTTTTCATAAAATGTAATCAAATATTGGTATGCACAAGGGTGAAGCTTCATTGAGGCCTGTGGTAGCCCTGGCGCCTCATGTATTTTTGCGTAGTAGTGTAAATTTACCCGTTTTCGGCTGAAATTTTTATATGTAGTGTAAGTTTAGCCTTTTCGGTCAAAAATTTGAGCCCGACCCCCCCACCCCCCTCGATGACTCAGTCCAAGCTTCAACACTGGGTATACATGTAGCTCCCCAAAATATGAATGTTGCATACACCTTTTGCACTCTTAATTCATAATTATGCTCACACATTACTTCAATTAGTCCCCCACTATACATGTGAACCTTTTCTGTTCTTTCACATGTTACACGTGTCGCGCGTAACCTTAAGAACATATTTGGCTATCGAACGTACATGTGAAGCATTAGTTACCCATATTAAGCTTATATAGTTTGTTAAAGTCCAGTAGCCCTAATAATTAATTAGTGATACTGTAATGCACTTATTGTTTTTATAGCAATTAAAATGTTATTATATAAATGCTAAATTTAAACAATCAAATATTTATATCATAAGTTTTAAACATCAACAATAGATGTCGGCCACAAGATCAAATAAGTGAAAAAAATCATGAAAAACGATAGAAGATTGATAATCGTTAGGGAAAGTTGTTGTCGTCAAACTTGAGCATGCGCATCTTCATTAACGTTGAAAGGATGGGTTCTGAGAATGACGAGTGGGTGATATCTCGAATAGCTCATCGACGTTGTAAACGAGTAGGAAATATGAAAAAAGAAAAAAAAATTAAACATTCCATAGCTCTAAAAATACCCCCTAAGGCTTTTAATAATCTAATTTTATTTATAATGCCAACGTTAATTCTTTAAAGTAATCAAGTCTATATATGATCAACTCATTTAAATGTTTTCTATGGAGTGCATATAACGTTGTTTATGTGGCTCACAATACCTTACAATTATGTTTGCGTCATGAGATGACTTCTAAACCTCCACACCATCCTTTAAATAATCAAACTCAAAGTGGCAAACTTTTGTAAAAAGTTTGGAAAAAAATTGAATGTTGATTCAAGTGGTAGGGCATTCTTGATTGCTTTCTACCTCTTATAACTCCTTTGGATTTAACCTCATCATCTTCAATCACATTTGAAGTAACTTACTTTCTGCCCTTATTGTCATTCCAGTAAAAAATAATCCTAAAATTCACCTAATGTTAATTTTGTGAGACACAATGTTTAAGTTCCATGCTATTTTGATTTTCGCAGACTAATATATCGTCTCTAATAATTTAAACGAATTGTAGTTAAAGCACTGGATGGAATCATTCGGTACTTAGGTTGAGAACTATGGATTTACTTTTTCAAATGTCATAAACGTTGTTTACATTGATCAAACACCTTGCATAATATTCGTTTAGGTTTATATTTGAAGTCCATTGTTGGATACCTATAAAAAATTCCAGACGAAAATACGAAAATTTAACCTATGAAACGAAAAAACGTGGGTAACCGGGGACACACCTGCCCCTGGATGGACCAATTTGACAGATTCCACGTATTAAACATGAATTTGGTAGGCTCTCATTCCGTTTGATCAAATTCGACCCATTATATATTTTAACAAATATATTTGTACGCATAATATAGATAGAGAAGTATAGATATAATACATTTTTTTTCACATACATTATTTGTATTTTTAATGTTCGGACGATCCTGTATATTACACGAGCTCTAAAATTAGTTATACGTATAATATAAAATCTCATGGATATAGTATTTAATTAAACTATATATAGCATATATAATATAATAGATTACGTGGGTTGCCAGCCACTTGCTATTTTACAAATTGTAGAGCTTTTGACAAAGTTGCCAATGTGAATTCAGCAAGTTCCTCGATAGTCAATAGTGCATCTATGGTTACCATTACACGAGACCAGATTTTTGGTTTAATTAATGTTATGAAATTTGAATGTTCTAAGCTCACAATATTATTTAAGTCATGAATACATGTGGAACAAATGTGTTGGATTTTCTATCTTACTATAGACCCTACACACTATGCTTTAAGTCGTTAGTTCTTGTGGAACAAATGTCTAGCACATCCTAAACTTTAAGTCGTAAGACAATGTATCAGAGTTGTTACCAAGTTCACTTGAGTTCCTTTCAATGGTTCGGAAACGTTTCTAGAAACATGAGTATCACCGATGACACATCACCAAGAGAAAAAATTCTAGGATCTTACCAAAAACCAATAATAATAATAATAATAATAATAATAATAATAATAATAATAATAATTACTCTCTTGATAGTTACAAATGGATCAATGACAGATAGTCTAAACTAGGAATTAGAGACAGGCACTGAAGGAATACTGAATGACCATTGAAGCCGGCAAGTTTAAATTTGGCCGTCGACGGTGGGGGCTATATTCTGACAAATAGTCCTTGGTAATCGTTTGTAAAACTAAAGATAAGATTTTCGTACAAACTTTCCATACATACGCAGTGGAAACAATTTCATGACGAACTATCCCTCAATCCATTGGTGATAATAAAGATAAGATTTTGGATTAGATATTCTCCTAGGCTTTTCAATCGTTTTTCAATAAGACCAATTTACTAACACGTATTTTGTCGATAGTCGGTTGAAAAATTACTATAAATGAAAACCATGCACAAATATTTTCAAATGAATATTCCGTTCAATGCCCGTGAACACTCTTGAGTCTTGAGTTTTCGTCGTCACCCCGAGCTCTCCGCTATTACACAAACTTCATTGCAATCGGGTTACACTAATTATTACAAAATCTAATTAAAATATTCGATGGTTACAAAGAAGTATGATGATTTGGATGTGCAATAGTCTTATGTCACTAATTTTGTGGGACCACACATTTCGGTTGATATTCTAGTGTTCCATCTATTCTTTTGCTTAAAATCTTAAGATAGGTGTGGAATACTTTTGAATTGATTTGCTTTTCATAGTAATCGTTGCCATATTGCTTCGTATTTGTGTAAAGTGATCACTTTGTATTAAGTTTGTCCTTTTGGTCATCATATACACTACATAACATGTATAATATCATTTAATTAACATCATTATAATGTTAAAAAATTAATACTATACTAAAATTAAAGTTAACAAAATCTCATTTTTTATGATATAGTTTTTTTTATAATAATGTATAAAAAATTTAGCTACGTATTAAAAAGATGGTAGAATTTGAAAAAATCAGCAATCAGTAACTATTACACATTACCTCCACTTAGCAAAATTTGCATGATTTGCACCACGTGACAGTCCATCCGTTCCAAGTCATTGATTATTATATTGATCGTGATTCATCCTTAAACTTTATAACAATAAATATCTCGGTTTGAGTCGAACTTACAAACTTTACAAATAGATACAAAATAATATTCATTTTGTATGATTTTATAATAACAATAAACTTGTATTTTATAACCTTAGATGCAATCTTACCTAATTAAATTATGTAGACAGAGTAACAAAACACCTTCACTTTGTGATGTATGAACTACAATTAGGTGTGGATTACAACTTGTAGACTATAGAAAACGACTTGAAGAGGTAGGTCCCAGCAGAGCCCAGTTGGACCCTCAGGACTCACCTTGAAGAGAGACGTCTGCGCAGAAACCAACTGGATCCGCAGGACCCACCATGCTCAGAGACGTGACGTCCTTACGCGCAGTACGCAAGCTGTTCCCGCAGGAAATGCCTCCCAATGGTGAAGTACTCCGCCTGTTCCCGCAGCTGCGGATACAAGCCATCAGGGAAGGCCACCCGCGCAGCAAGGCTACACGCACAAGGCACTTAGCTCTCAATAATTCAGTTGTCACCTGAAGGAATGAGCAAAGCCGGGAACAATCCCGCACAAAGGCGGGAGGGGGAATACTCCCGCCCAAATAAGCCAGTCCGTACGATACGGGAAGATCTTTTGTACTGTACCTGACGAGGTATGGGCAAAAGATCTGACCAAAGATACGACAGCTCATTGACAACAGTATGGTGAGCAGCATGCTCTTGTACGGTATGTCACTATTAGCCGCTGCATACTCACCAACTCCTGTCATACCACGTGCATAGCCGGCAGTTGGTGGAAAAGGAATAGTACACAGCAGGCCTGGTCACTGTCAGCCGCTGCCTACCCACCAACTACCAGCATGGCACGTGCGTAGGCCACAGTTGGTAGAACAGGAATACTATTTGTGACATCTGCCCCGATCCGACCCGACCCAGGTACCCGTTTCTCTTATCCGATCTCTTTCTTTTATGATTTAATATTTATTTATACTTATATTTTACTTTTAATAATAATATATATTTTCCTTCCCGCCTCTTTCTCTCTCTTTCTTTCCGCCGTCCCGTCCCTCTCCTTCTCTCTTTCCGCCTTCTTTTCCCTCTTGTCGCCGTCCCGCCCTTACGCCTTGTTTCCCTCCTTTTCTTCTAACTCTTTGCTTGTCCTTTGTTCCTTCCCGCCTAAGGTTGTCTGCGCAGCTCCACGCGCCAGACCCCTTACAAGGAATCCTGCGTGAAGACCATCTGTTCCAGCGATACGCGAGACGAACTCTTCTCGCAGCGCGCTAAGAATTGTAATTCTTCTCGCAACGCGCGAAGAACGGTAGTTCTTCCCGCGACGCGCTAAGGATTTGTAGTTCTCGCAGCGCGCTAAGGATTTGTAGTTCTTCTCGCAGCGCGCTAAGAATCGTAGTTCATCCCTCGACGCGCGAAGAATTATAGTTCTTCCCGCGGCGCGCTAGGAATTTTAGTTCCTCCCGCGGCGCGCTAAGAAATGTGATTCTTCCCGCGGCGCGCTTAGAAATGTAGTTCTTTCCGCGACGCGTTAAGGTTAGTTCTGTCTGCCTTCGCGCTCGCGCTCTCTTGACCTTCTGTGTCAGCCTTCTCGCGCTAAACCCTTCGAGTTTTCTTCTGTTTAAATCTAGCCGTTTGCTTTTGTGTTGTCTTATCTTTTGTGCTGTTGACCTAATCTGCTTTATGTCTGAAAAGTTACTTTCGGCGCAGCATGCGCACCAACCCCATTGGTTGACAGAAAAAGTGACTGACATTATCTTTTGAGATCTGCTTTTTCCATGCTTGACCAGTACCTTTATCTGACCCGCCCATGCTTTTTACTGTTCCCTGTCAGCCTTTTTCTCTTTTTCCCTGCTGCCATATCTTTTGATATCTTTTACTTGCTTTTGATATCTTTTGTTATCTTTTGTTTTGTCTTGTTCTGTTTGTCTTGGAATCTTTTCCCCCTTTTTCTGGATTCATGTCTCCTAGGGTTTCCCTATAAATAACAATATTATTTTTCCTAACACATCACACACAAACACTTAATTTAACCTCCTCCTTGCTCTCTCTGCCGTCTTCCTCTCTGCCTCCGTCTTCCTCCCTGTTCTGCCCTGCTTTTCCGGTAATATATATTATATATAATAATTTACTTATTAATTATGCTAACTTATAATCAAGACTTAAATCAATTCATTAAAACAATAATCTTATTTATAGGTTAACTTGTGCTTGTTTAAAGTGGTTCTTGCTTTATCTTACACCGCATCGTTTATCAAGTGAGTAATCTCGTACCTAATCCCTTTTTGCTTTTAATGTTTTGGGATGTTCATGTGTTCATACAAACTTAGAGTCTTAAACTGTTTATGAACTTTAGTCGCGCAGTATCCCATGTGTTGAGGACGTAGACTTGGCTGTTTATTTGTATGTGTGGATCATTAACCGTCTTGTCGGTCTATTCCGCAGTTCTCATGGTACCATTAGATGAACACGGGAGAACTATCGTTTATGATTTTCTCTTTTGTTTACACATGCACAGTTTGTCTTGTTTGTGAGCTCAATTGTGAGCACTGGCAGTCTATGAATCTTAGAGTTGGTCCCGATCAGATTACACCCTTGTTGAAAACCAGACATACACATGTTGCGCGCAGATTTATTGTTATCTATGTATTGTATTAAACTTGATTTCTCACCAACACGCAAGTGTTTGACGTTTATTTTAACACATGTTCAGGTTTGCAGTAGCTGTTTTGGAGCTTGTGGACACATAGGAAGTTTTCTTTATTTTGGACCTAGATTAAAATGTATCAAGACAAGTTTTTGCTGTTCGAATATTATGATTTATAATATATTGATTTATGATGATTTATGTTATTGTGTTTACTTTGCGCGTGCGCGAATGAATGTATTTATTAAATATTGACACCCAATAGTGTCACGAGTAATGAAACAATATGTGGCGCCCCAATGTATAATCCGCCTTTGGTCGGGGTGTTACAGATTGGTATCAGAGCTCGTTGACTTTAGGATAGGTGGTTAGACGTAACGGCCTAGAATACCTAAGAGTCCCTTCTCGCGCATGAGAGAAATCTCATGTTTGCGCGCTTATTGTTAATTACTCGTTATTTATGAATATGCTCGCGCTTGCGCAGTGTATGATTTTATGTTCTATTTCGCGATATTTCGATTTTTGTTGAATTTCGATTTTTACTGATTTTACTTACATATTCGTTTGTTGGATTTGAAAATCCGAAAAGTCATGGTGATACATGAATAGTTGATTTTCAATTTCCATTTACGATTATGTTCTGAGGTTGGAGACTTGAAAAGTCATGGTGATGCATGAATTGTTAACCTCCAATACTCATTTTCTTGTATATTTTATATTGAAGATTGAAAAGTCATGGTGATACATGAATCGTCAATCTCCAATACTCGTTTGCTCGTATATTTTAAATTGGGAATTCGGAAAGTCATGGTGATACATGAATTGTCGATTCTTGATTCGAATTTGTTACCTTTATTAAGTCTGCATTTAGGGTCATTTATTTTACTTTAACTTTTGATAGTATCTAACTCCGCGAAACCAAGCTTTATAAGGTTATACTTTGCGATAAAACCAAGATGTTAACTAAAATTAAAACTTTTATAGAATGCCTCCGCTATCTCGCCGATTTCAGAGAAGAGAAGCCTCGCGCATGCGTAAACAGCAACGTTCCCAGGAAATGGCCGCCGCAATAGCCCAAGCTTTGAGCCAAAACAATACCAACACCTCTGGTTACAACATTAAGTCCTTTAACGCGAGTAACCCTCCAAAGTTCACAGGTCTTGAAGGAGCCACCGTGATGCTCCAGTGGCTTGAGAAAATAGAAAACACTTTCCTCCACACCCAATGCCCCTCAGACAGACGAACCCTATATGCTTCCAGTGTCCTGGAATCCAGAGCGCTTACATGGTGGAATGGAGTAGCTCATGCGCGTGGCGCAGAGGCTGCTTCTAGCATGACATGGGAGGAATTCAAGGAAATTCTTACGCGAGAATTCTGCCCTCCCAACGAAGTTAAGCGCCTGGAGGAGGAATTTTGGAATCTTAAGCAGTACAGTGGTGAAGCGCGCGAGTACGCGACGCGCTTCCATGAACTAAGCCTGCTTGTCCCTCACCTTGTTACCCCTTCCCGCCGAGCCATAGAGAAATTCCTTGGGGGTCTCCCCATGGAAATTCAAGATTCTGTATGGGCCAGAAACCCAGTAACCCTCTCTGACGCCATTGAGTTGGCCGCTGTGCTCAGCGACAACCATGTCAGAGCAGGAACCCTGTTCCTGCGGGGAACAGAAAAGACCAAACTCACCAAGACTGCCCCTGAACCAACAGAAACCAAACCTGAACCCTCAAACCGTAACAACCTCAAGCGCAGGCGCAAGGCCTATGCGCTTACCAACCCGCCCATTGTCCAGCAACCCATCTACCAACCCCCAGTTTACGCGCCTAACCCTCTGTCAGCCTACCCAACACCTCCTGTAGTCCACAACTATGCCTTAACCAATCCAGCACTCCCTGCCCCGCCAACTAAGAAACCTTACACAGGAAACCACCCCTTTTGCCCAACCTGTGGATTTCACCACCCAACCCAAACCCCGTGTCGACTTTGTAACCGATGTGGCCGTACTGGTCACCTTGCAGAAAACTGTAGAGTCCTTCCCGCCAATCCAATTGCGCCAACACCACCAGTCTACCCGCAGAACCCACAACCAACCTACCAAAACCCACGACCCAGATCGTGCTTTAACTGCGGTGATCCCAGTCATTTCCGGAACGCGTGCCCGAGACTACAAGTGCAAATCACACAGGCGAATCCGGTGAACCAGATTTCAAACCAAGTGACGCGTGGACGAGCTTTTAATATAACCGCGCACCAAGCGCAAGCGAATAATGACGTAGTTAATGGTACATTTTTGCTTAACGGATTTTATGCTTCTGTACTTTTTGATACTGGCGCCGATCGAAGTTTTATCTCTCGCGCCTTCGAGCAGAAGCTTGCGCGACCGCGCAGCGATTTAAAAGAAGATTTTTCAGTTGAATTGGCTAATGGCGAAACTGTTTTAATTAACTCTGTGATTAAAGATTGCACGCTTAACCTTAACGAAAACGATTTTCTGATCGATCTCATCCCCATGCCTCTTGGAAGCTTTGATGTTATCATTGGTATGGACTGGCTTACGCATAATCGCGCCGAAGTTATTTGCGCCAAGAAGATGATTCGCATACCTCGAGAAAATGGTGATCTTCATATCTACGGCGAGAAACCCTCCCGCGGTCTTAAGCTTATGTCTTGCGCCGAAGCCCGAAGGCTCATGCGGAAAAGGTGTATTGCATTCTTAGCCCATGTGGTTAAATCTGCTGAAGAAAAGAAGAAGCTTCGCGATATCCCTGTTGTGCGTGATTTCCCTGAAGTTTTTCCAGATGATCTTCCTGGTATCCCTCCCGCTCGTGAAGTCGAGTTCCGTATTGATCTTGTCCCTGGTGCTTCCCCCGTAGCTAAATCTCCTTACCGTCTTGCGCCCGCTGAGATGCAAGAATTGGCAAGCCAACTTCAAGAGTTGACTGCTAAAGGATTCATCCGCCCTAGCTCTTCGCCCTGGGGTGCTCCGGTGTTGTTCGTTAAAAAGAAAGATGGTTCGTTTCGCATGTGTATCGATTACCGCGAGTTGAACAAACTCACCATTAAGAACCGGTATCCCTTACCGCGTATTGACGACCTCTTTGATCAACTCCAAGGTGCCTCTTGTTTTTCCAAGATTGATCTCCGCTCTGGCTATCACCAGTTGCGCATCCGCGATGAAGATGTTCCGAAGACTGCTTTTCGAACTCGTTATGGCCATTTTGAATTCTTGGTCATGTCCTTCGGTTTAACCAACGCACCCGCCGTTTTCATGGATCTAATGAATCGGGTGTGTAGTGTAACATCTGCCCGAATCCGACCCGACCCAGATACCCGTTTTCTGATCCGATTCTTTTTATGATTTAAAAATTAATTATAATCTTTATAAATCTAACCTTTAATAAATCTTTATGTATATATATATTTTTTTAAAATGTTTCTTCCGCCTCTCCTTCCTCTTCTTCTCTTTTCTTTCCGCCGTCCCGACTTCTTTTCTCTTGTCGCCATCCCCCCCCCCTTTGTTTAACCCTTGAGCCTTGAACCCCTTTTTCTCTTAACTCCTTGCTTGTCCTTTGGCTCTTCCCGCCTAAGGATGTCTGCGCAGCTCCACGCGCTAAACTCCTTACAAGGAAGCCTGCGTGAAGATTGACTGTTCCTGCGCTACGCGCTAGGAACTATAGTTCTTCCCGCGGCGCGCTAAGAATGATACTTCTCCGCGCGACGCGCTAAGAATTGTAGATCCTCCCGCGACACGCTGTAAATTTGTAGTTCTTCTCGCAGCGCGCTAAGAATTGTAATTCTTCCCGCGACGCGCTAAGGATTTATGTTCTTCCCGCGACGCGCTAAGGATCAGTTCGTTCCGCGACGCGCTAAGGATTTGTGGTTCTTCCCGCAGCGCGCTAAGGTTTGTCTGTGTCAGCCTTCTGTGTGTGCCTTCGCGCTCGCGCACTCAGCTTTCTCGCGCTAAGTCTTGTGTCTTTTATCTTGATTTATCCAGCCGTTTACCTTTGGTGATATCTTATCTTTTGGGCTGTTGACCTAACTTGCTTTGTGTCTGAAAAGTTACTTTCGGCGCAGCATGCGCGTCAATCCTATTGGTTGACAGAAAAAGGTGACTGACAATATCTTTTGAGATCTTCTTTTCCTTATCTTGAACAGTGTTTGCCTGACATATCCCATGTGCTGTGAACAGTAACCTGACAGCTTTTTCCCCTTTTCCTGCTGCCATATCTTTTGCTTAGATTTGGTGAGATATTTTCCCCTTTTTCCAGGATTGTGTTCCCTAGGGTTTGCCTATTTATACCCAGCCATTTTCTTTAACATTTCACACACAGACACTTAATCTCTTCTCCTTCTCCCTGCTGAAGATCCTTGCAGCGCAGCCGTCAACATAACTCCAGCTCTCCTTGCCTCTGTTTTTCTTTCTCTTCTTTTCTGCCCAGATCTCGGTTAGTAAATGTTTATAATTTGTTTAAGTAAATCGATGCATATTACCTATGGTTAGTTATAATCAAGACACTAAAACCAATCGTTAAACCGATAATCTTTACTTATAGGTTAACTTGCTTGTTTGGTTCTTGCTTTATTTATCTTCATCGCACCGTTTATCATGTGAGTTATCTCGTACCTAATCCCTTTTTATTTTTAATGTTTTGGGATGTTCATGTGTTTATACATACTTAGTCTTAAACTGTTTATGAACTTTAGTCGCGCAGTGTCCCATGTGTTGAGGATGTTTACTTGGCTGTTATTTGTATGTGTGTATCATTAACCGCTTTGTTCGGCCTATTCCGAAGTTTTCATGGATCCATTGGATGAACACGGGAGACCAATCGTTTACGGTTTTCTTTGTTTACACTTGCACAGTATGTTTTCTCGTTTTTGTGCTCAATTGGGAGCACGGATTGAACTATGAGCTATGATCTATCTTAGGCTTGATCACAATCTGATTACACCCTTGTTAAACTCTAGACATACACGTGTTGCGCGCAGATTTACTGTATTGCATTAAACTTGATTTCTCACCAACACGCAAGTGTTTGACGTTTATTTTAACACATGTTCAGGTTTGCAGTAGCTGTTTTGGAGCTTGTGGACACGTAGGACGTTTTTACTTTTGGACCTAGAATTAAAATGTATCAAGACAAGTTAATGTTGTTTGAATGTTATAATTTATAATATATTGATTTATGTTTGATTTATGTTCTTTATTTTCCCCGCTGCGCGTGCGCGATAAAATGTGTATTAATAAATATTGACACCCATAGTGTCGCGAGTAATGAAGCAATATGTGGCGCCCCGATGTATAATCCGCCTTTGGTCGGGGTGTGACATGTAGGCCTTTCTTGGATAAATTCGTGATTGTGTTTATCGATGACGTTCTGATTTATTCTAAGACCAAGGCCGAGCATGAGCAACATCTTCGGTTGGTGTTGCAAAAGCTTAGAACCGAGCAGCTCTTTGCCAAGCTTTCCAAGTGTGAATTCTGGTCTGATGAAGTACAGTTTCTTGGTCATGTTGTAAACAAGATGGGTATTCATGTCGACCCATCCAAGATTGAAGCAATCAAGAACTGGATTACGCCATCTACTCCTACCGAGATCCGTTCCTTTTTGGGCTTAGCTGGTTATTACCGGCGCTTCATTTCGAATTTCTCGAAGATCGCTTTGCCTTTAACAGCTCTAACGCACAAAGGTAAACCGTATATTTGGGGCTCGAAGCAAGAAGAAGCCTTTCTAACGCTCAAGCGTTTGTTGTGTGAAGCTCCTGTTCTTGCGCTACCTGAGGGTAATGAAGATTTTGTCGTGTACTGCGATGCCTCCAACCAAGGTCTCGGTTGTGTTCTTATGCAACGAGGCAAGGTTATCGCTTACGCATCAAGGCAACTCAAGGTTCATGAAAAGAATTATACAACTCACGACCTCGAACTTGGTGCAGTTGTTTTTGCCTTGAAGATCTGGAGACACTACCTCTATGGTACTAAGTGTATCCTCTACACTGACCATAAAAGCCTTCAGCATATCTTTGATCAGAAGGAACTTAACATGAGGCAACGCCGATGGAACGAACTCATCAGCGATTACGATTGTGAGATCCGGTATCATCCTGGTAAGGCTAATGTGGTAGCCGATGCGCTCAGCCGAAAACCCTGCCAGCTTAACTGTATCTTGCCGCGCACCCAGCTTCACTTCGCGCCGATTCAAAGCAACCTTGAATCGCGTATTCGTGACGCGCAGCGCGCATCCATCAGTAATGATAACCTTCGCGCCGAGTTAGCGTGTGGCGCGGAAGCGCACTTTGTTTCTAATCTGAGTGGAATTCTCTGCTATCTTAATCGCATCTGGATTCCCTTTGATGAGAATCTTCGCGCTGATATCCTGAGTGAAGCACACAAATCTCGGTATTCTATTCATCCTGGCGCTGATAAGATGTACAAGGATTTACGCATTACTTATTGGTGGCCCGGTATGAAAAAGGACATTGCTGTGTTCGTAGCTAAATGTCTGACTTGTTCTAAAGTGAAAGCTGAACACCAACGCCCATCTGGTTTGCTCGAACAACCAGAAATTCCTACATGGAAATGGGAATGTGTAGCGATGGACTTTATTACCAAGTTACCTTTGACAGCAAGCAAACATGATAGCATTTGGGTAATAGTGGATCGTTTGACTAAGTCTGCTCACTTTCTGCCCATTCGTGAAAACTACCGTGTTGAGCATCTCGCGCAGCTTTATGTCAAGGAAATTGTCTGCCGCCATGGTACTCCTTTGAGCATCATATCCGATCGCGATGGCCGTTTTATATCCCGCTTTTGGAAATCTCTCCAATCTGCGCTAGGAACTCGCTTGGACATGAGTACGGCATATCATCCCCAGACTGACGGTCAGTCTGAGCGAACTATTCAAACTCTTGAGGATATGCTCCGATCTTGTGTTCTTGATTTTGGAGGTAATTGGGATTCACACCTGCCTTTGATTGAGTTCTCTTATAATAACAGCTATCATTCCAGTATTGGTATGGCCCCATTTGAAGCACTTTACGGTCGTAAGTGCCGCTCCCCGATTTGTTGGAGCGAAGTGGGTGAAACTCAAATCACAGGACCCGAACTTGTTCAAGAGACAACCGATAAAATCGCCAAGATCCGTGATCATCTGCTGACTGCTAGAAGCCGACAGAAGAGTTACGCAGATCGCAGGCGAAAGCCTCTCGAATTTCAAGTTGGTGATCTTGTTCTCCTCAAAGTGTCGCCCTGGAAGGGTGTTGTCCGCTTTGGGAAGAAAGGTAAGCTTGCTCCTCGATATGTTGGACCATTTAAGATTCTCGCGCGTGTAGGAAAAGTTGCCTACAGACTAGACCTGCCGCCCGCGCTCAGTAATGTGCATCCAACGTTCCATGTATCCAATCTCAAGAAGTGCTTAGCTGACGAGAACCTTCACATTCCACTTGATGAAGTTCAAGTTGATGAAACTATGCATTTCGTTGAGAAGCCTGTTGAGATTATGGATCGCGAGGTAAAGCAAACCAAGCGCAGTCGCATCCCTATCGTGAAAGTTCGCTGGGAGTCCAAGCGCGGAGCCGAGCTTACATGGGAAAGGGAAGATCAAATGAAGATCAAGTACCCGCACCTGTTCTCTGCGCAACCTACTTCGAGATAAATTTCGGGACGAAATTTCTTAAAGTAGGGGAGACTGTGACATCTGCCCCGATCCGACCCGACCCAGGTACCCGTTTCTCTTATCCGATCTCTTTCTTTTATGATTTAATATTTATTTATACTTATATTTTACTTTTAATAATAATATATATTTTCCTTCCCGCCTCTTTCTCTCTCTTTCTTTCCGCCGTCCCGTCCCTCTCCTTCTCTCTTTCCGCCTTCTTTTCCCTCTTGTCGCCGTCCCGCCCTTACGCCTTGTTTCCCTCCTTTTCTTCTAACTCTTTGCTTGTCCTTTGTTCCTTCCCGCCTAAGGTTGTCTGCGCAGCTCCACGCGCCAGACCCCTTACAAGGAATCCTGCGTGAAGACCATCTGTTCCAGCGATACGCGAGACGAACTCTTCTCGCAGCGCGCTAAGAATTGTAATTCTTCTCGCAACGCGTGAAGAACGGTAGTTCTTCCCGCGACGCGCTAAGGATTTGTAGTTCTCGCAGCGCGCTAAGGATTTGTAGTTCTTCTCGCAGCGCGCTAAGAATCGTAGTTCATCCCTCGACGCGCGAAGAATTATAGTTCTTCCCGCGGCGCGCTAGGAATTTTAGTTCCTCCCGCGGCGCGCTAAGAAATGTGATTCTTCCCGCGGCGCGCTTAGAAATGTAGTTCTTTCCGCGACGCGTTAAGGTTAGTTCTGTCTGCCTTCGCGCTCGCGCTCTCTTGACCTTCTGTGTCAGCCTTCTCGCGCTAAACCCTTCGAGTTTTCTTCTGTTTAAATCTAGCCGTTTGCTTTTGTGTTGTCTTATCTTTTGTGCTGTTGACCTAATCTGCTTTATGTCTGAAAAGTTACTTTCGGCGCAGCATGCGCACCAACCCCATTGGTTGACAGAAAAAGTGACTGACATTATCTTTTGAGATCTGCTTTTTCCATGCTTGACCAGTACCTTTATCTGACCCGCCCATGCTTTTTACTGTTCCCTGTCAGCCTTTTTCTCTTTTTCCCTGCTGCCATATCTTTTGATATCTTTTACTTGCTTTTGATATCTTTTGTTATCTTTTGTTTTGTCTTGTTCTGTTTGTCTTGGAATCTTTTCCCCCTTTTTCTGGATTCATGTCTCCTAGGGTTTCCCTATAAATAACAATATTATTTTTCCTAACACATCACACACAAACACTTAATTTAACCTCCTCCTTGCTCTCTCTGCCGTCTTCCTCTCTGCCTCCGTCTTCCTCCCTGTTCTGCCCTGCTTTTCCGGTAATATATATTATATATAATAATTTACTTATTAATTATGCTAACTTATAATCAAGACTTAAATCAATTCATTAAAACAATAATCTTATTTATAGGTTAACTTGTGCTTGTTTAAAGTGGTTCTTGCTTTATCTTACACCGCATCGTTTATCAAGTGAGTAATCTCGTACCTAATCCCTTTTTGCTTTTAATGTTTTGGGATGTTCATGTGTTCATACAAACTTAGAGTCTTAAACTGTTTATGAACTTTAGTCGCGCAGTATCCCATGTGTTGAGGACGTAGACTTGGCTGTTTATTTGTATGTGTGGATCATTAACCGTCTTGTCGGTCTATTCCGCAGTTCTCATGGTACCATTAGATGAACACGGGAGAACTATCGTTTATGATTTTCTCTTTTGTTTACACATGCACAGTTTGTCTTGTTTGTGAGCTCAATTGTGAGCACTGGCAGTCTATGAATCTTAGAGTTGGTCCCGATCAGATTACACCCTTGTTGAAAACCAGACATACACATGTTGCGCGCAGATTTATTGTTATCTATGTATTGTATTAAACTTGATTTCTCACCAACACGCAAGTGTTTGACGTTTATTTTAACACATGTTCAGGTTTGCAGTAGCTGTTTTGGAGCTTGTGGACACATAGGAAGTTTTCTTTATTTTGGACCTAGATTAAAATGTATCAAGACAAGTTTTTGCTGTTCGAATATTATGATTTATAATATATTGATTTATGATGATTTATGTTATTGTGTTTACTTTGCGCGTGCGCGAATGAATGTATTTATTAAATATTGACACCCAATAGTGTCACGAGTAATGAAACAATATGTGGCGCCCCGATGTATAATCCGCCTTTGGTCGGGGTGTTACAGATTGGTATCAGAGCTCGTTGACTTTAGGATAGGTGGTTAGACGTAACGGCCTAGAATACCTAAGAGTCCCTTCTCGCGCATGAGAGAAATCTCATGTTTGCGCGCTTATTGTTAATTACTCGTTATTTATGAATATGCTCGCGCTTGCGCAGTGTATGATTTTATGTTCTATTTCGCGATATTTCGATTTTTGTTGAATTTCGATTTTTACTGATTTTACTTACATATTCGTTTGTTGGATTTGAAAATCCGAAAAGTCATGGTGATACATGAATAGTTGATTTTCAATTTCCATTTACGATTATGTTCTGAGGTTGGAGACTTGAAAAGTCATGGTGATGCATGAATTGTTAACCTCCAATACTCATTTTCTTGTATATTTTATATTGAAGATTGAAAAGTCATGGTGATACATGAATCGTCAATCTCCAATACTCGTTTGCTCGTATATTTTAAATTGGGAATTCGGAAAGTCATGGTGATACATGAATTGTCGATTCTTGATTCGAATTTGTTACCTTTATTAAGTCTGCATTTAGGGTCATTTATTTTACTTTAACTTTTGATAGTATCTAACTCCGCGAAACCAAGCTTTATAAGGTTATACTTTGCGATAAAACCAAGATGTTAACTAAAATTAAAACTTTTATAGAATGCCTCCGCTATCTCGCCGATTTCAGAGAAGAGAAGCCTCGCGCATGCGTAAACAGCAACGTTCCCAGGAAATGGCCGCCGCAATAGCCCAAGCTTTGAGCCAAAACAATACCAACACCTCTGGTTACAACATTAAGTCCTTTAACGCGGGTAACCCTCCAAAGTTCACAGGTCTTGAAGGAGCCACCGTGATGCTCCAGTGGCTTGAGAAAATAGAAAACACTTTCCTCCACACCCAATGCCCCTCAGACAGACGAACCCTATATGCTTCCAGTGTCCTGGAATCCAGAGCGCTTACATGGTGGAATGGAGTAGCTCATGCGCGTGGCGCAGAGGCTGCTTCTAGCATGACATGGGAGGAATTCAAGGAAATTCTTACGCAAGAATTCTGCCCTCCCAACGAAGTTAAGCGCCTGGAGGAGGAATTTTGGAATCTTAAGCAGTACAGTGGTGAAGCGCGCGAGTACGCGACGCGCTTCCATGAACTAAGCCTGCTTGTCCCTCACCTTGTTACCCCTTCCCGCCGAGCCATAGAGAAATTCCTTGGGGGTCTCCCCATGGAAATTCAAGATTCTGTATGGGCCAGAAACCCAGTAACCCTCTCTGACGCCATTGAGTTGGCCGCTGTGCTCAGCGACAACCATGTCAGAGCAGGAACCCTGTTCCTGCGGGGAACAGAAAAGACCAAACTCACCAAGACTGCCCCTGAACCAACAGAAACCAAACCTGAACCCTCAAACCGTAACAACCTCAAGCGCAGGCGCAAGGCCTATGCGCTTACCAACCCGCCCATTGTCCAGCAACCCATCTACCAACCCCCAGTTTACGCGCCTAACCCTCTGTCAGCCTACCCAACACCTCCTGTAGTCCACAACTATGCCTTAACCAATCCAGCACTCCCTGCCCCGCCAACTAAGAAACCTTACACAGGAAACCACCCCTTTTGCCCAACCTGTGGATTTCACCACCCAACCCAAACCCCGTGTCGACTTTGTAACCGATGTGGCCGTACTGGTCACCTTGCAGAAAACTGTAGAGTCCTTCCCGCCAATCCAATTGCGCCAACACCACCAGTCTACCCGCAGAACCCACAACCAACCTACCAAAACCCACGACCCAGATCGTGCTTTAACTGCGGTGATCCCAGTCATTTCCGGAACGCGTGCCCGAGACTACAAGTGCAAATCACACAGGCGAATCCGGTGAACCAGATTTCAAACCAAGTGACGCGTGGACGAGCTTTTAATATAACCGCGCACCAAGCGCAAGCGAATAATGACGTAGTTAATGGTACATTTTTGCTTAACGGATTTTATGCTTCTGTACTTTTTGATACTGGCGCCGATCGAAGTTTTATCTCTCGCGCCTTCGAGCAGAAGCTTGCGCGACCGCGCAGCGATTTAAAAGAAGATTTTTCAGTTGAATTGGCTAATGGCGAAACTGTTTTAATTAACTCTGTGATTAAAGATTGCACGCTTAACCTTAACGAAAACGATTTTCTGATCGATCTCATCCCCATGCCTCTTGGAAGCTTTGATGTTATCATTGGTATGGACTGGCTTACGCATAATCGCGCCGAAGTTATTTGCGCCAAGAAGATGATTCGCATACCTCGAGAAAATGGTGATCTTCATATCTACGGCGAGAAACCCTCCCGCGGTCTTAAGCTTATGTCTTGCGCCGAAGCCCGAAGGCTCATGCGGAAAAGGTGTATTGCATTCTTAGCCCATGTGGTTAAATCTGCTGAAGAAAAGAAGAAGCTTCGCGATATCCCTGTTGTGCGTGATTTCCCTGAAGTTTTTCCAGATGATCTTCCTGGTATCCCTCCCGCTCGTGAAGTCGAGTTCCGTATTGATCTTGTCCCTGGTGCTTCCCCCGTAGCTAAATCTCCTTACCGTCTTGCGCCCGCTGAGATGCAAGAATTGGCAAGCCAACTTCAAGAGTTGACTGCTAAAGGATTCATCCGCCCTAGCTCTTCGCCCTGGGGTGCTCCGGTGTTGTTCGTTAAAAAGAAAGATGGTTCGTTTCGCATGTGTATCGATTACCGCGAGTTGAACAAACTCACCATTAAGAACCGGTATCCCTTACCGCGTATTGACGACCTCTTTGATCAACTCCAAGGTGCCTCTTGTTTTTCCAAGATTGATCTCCGCTCTGGCTATCACCAGTTGCACATCCGCGATGAAGATGTTCCGAAGACTGCTTTTCGAACTCGTTATGGCCATTTTGAATTCTTGGTCATGTCCTTCGGTTTAACCAACGCACCCGCCGTTTTCATGGATCTAATGAATCGGGTGTGTAGGCCTTTCTTGGATAAATTCGTGATTGTGTTTATCGATGACGTTCTGATTTATTCTAAGACCAAGGCCGAGCATGAGCAACATCTTCGGTTGGTGTTGCAAAAGCTTAGAACCGAGCAGCTCTTTGCCAAGCTTTCCAAGTGTGAATTCTGGTCTGATGAAGTACAGTTTCTTGGTCATGTTGTAAACAAGATGGGTATTCATGTCGACCCATCCAAGATTGAAGCAATCAAGAACTGGATTACGCCATCTACTCCTACCGAGATCCGTTCCTTTTTGGGCTTAGCTGGTTATTACCGGCGCTTCATTTCGAATTTCTCGAAGATCGCTTTGCCTTTAACAGCTCTAACGCACAAAGGTAAACCGTATATTTGGGGCTCGAAGCAAGAAGAAGCCTTTCTAACGCTCAAGCGTTTGTTGTGTGAAGCTCCTGTTCTTGCGCTACCTGAGGGTAATGAAGATTTTGTCGTGTACTGCGATGCCTCCAACCAAGGTCTCGGTTGTGTTCTTATGCAACGAGGCAAGGTTATCGCTTACGCATCAAGGCAACTCAAGGTTCATGAAAAGAATTATACAACTCACGACCTCGAACTTGGTGCAGTTGTTTTTGCCTTGAAGATCTGGAGACACTACCTCTATGGTACTAAGTGTATCCTCTACACTGACCATAAAAGCCTTCAGCATATCTTTGATCAGAAGGAACTTAACATGAGGCAACGCCGATGGAACGAACTCATCAGCGATTACGATTGTGAGATCCGGTATCATCCTGGTAAGGCTAATGTGGTAGCCGATGCGCTCAGCCGAAAACCCTGCCAGCTTAACTGTATCTTGCCGCGCACCCAGCTTCACTTCGCGCCGATTCAAAGCAACCTTGAATCGCGTATTCGTGACGCGCAGCGCGCATCCATCAGTAATGATAACCTTCGCGCCGAGTTAGCGTGTGGCGCGGAAGCGCACTTTGTTTCTAATCTGAGTGGAATTCTCTGCTATCTTAATCGCATCTGGATTCCCTTTGATGAGAATCTTCGCGCTGATATCCTGAGTGAAGCACACAAATCTCGGTATTCTATTCATCCTGGCGCTGATAAGATGTACAAGGATTTACGCATTACTTATTGGTGGCCCGGTATGAAAAAGGACATTGCTGTGTTCGTAGCTAAATGTCTGACTTGTTCTAAAGTGAAAGCTGAACACCAACGCCCATCTGGTTTGCTCGAACAACCAGAAATTCCTACATGGAAATGGGAATGTGTAGCGATGGACTTTATTACCAAGTTACCTTTGACAGCAAGCAAACATGATAGCATTTGGGTAATAGTGGATCGTTTGACTAAGTCTGCTCACTTTCTGCCCATTCGTGAAAACTACCGTGTTGAGCATCTCGCGCAGCTTTATGTCAAGGAAATTGTCTGCCGCCATGGTACTCCTTTGAGCATCATATCCGATCGCGATGGCCGTTTTATATCCCGCTTTTGGAAATCTCTCCAATCTGCGCTAGGAACTCGCTTGGACATGAGTACGGCATATCATCCCCAGACTGACGGTCAGTCTGAGCGAACTATTCAAACTCTTGAGGATATGCTCCGATCTTGTGTTCTTGATTTTGGAGGTAATTGGGATTCACACATGCCTTTGATTGAGTTCTCTTATAATAACAGCTATCATTCCAGTATTGGTATGGCCCCATTTGAAGCACTTTACGGTCGTAAGTGCCGCTCCCCGATTTGTTGGAGCGAAGTGGGTGAAACTCAAATCACAGGACCCGAACTTGTTCAAGAGACAACCGATAAAATCGCCAAGATCCGTGATCATCTGCTGACTGCTAGAAGCCGACAGAAGAGTTACGCAGATCGCAGGCGAAAGCCTCTCGAATTTCAAGTTGGTGATCTTGTTCTCCTCAAAGTGTCGCCCTGGAAGGGTGTTGTCCGCTTTGGGAAGAAAGGTAAGCTTGCTCCTCGATATGTTGGACCATTTAAGATTCTCGCGCGTGTAGGAAAAGTTGCCTACAGACTAGACCTGCCGCCCGCGCTCAGTAATGTGCATCCAACGTTCCATGTATCCAATCTCAAGAAGTGCTTAGCTGACGAGAACCTTCACATTCCACTTGATGAAGTTCAAGTTGATGAAACTATGCATTTCGTTGAGAAGCCTGTTGAGATTATGGATCGCGAGGTAAAGCAAACCAAGCGCAGTCGCATCCCTATCGTGAAAGTTCGCTGGGAGTCCAAGCGCGGAGCCGAGCTTACATGGGAAAGGGAAGATCAAATGAAGATCAAGTACCCGCACCTGTTCTCTGCGCAACCTACTTCGAGATAAATTTCGGGACGAAATTTCTTAAAGTAGGGGAGACTGTGACATCTGCCCCGATCCGACCCGACCCAGGTACCCGTTTCTCTTATCCGATCTCTTTCTTTTATGATTTAATATTTATTTATACTTATATTTTACTTTTAATAATAATATATATTTTCCTTCCCGCCTCTTTCTCTCTCTTTCTTTCCGCCGTCCCGTCCCTCTCCTTCTCTCTTTCCGCCTTCTTTTCCCTCTTGTCGCCGTCCCGCCCTTACGCCTTGTTTCCCTCCTTTTCTTCTAACTCTTTGCTTGTCCTTTGTTCCTTCCCGCCTAAGGTTGTCTGCGCAGCTCCACGCGCCAGACCCCTTACAAGGAATCCTGCGTGAAGACCATCTGTTCCAGCGATACGCGAGACGAACTCTTCTCGCAGCGCGCTAAGAATTGTAATTCTTCTCGCAACGCGCGAAGAACGGTAGTTCTTCCCGCGACGCGCTAAGGATTTGTAGTTCTCGCAGCGCGCTAAGGATTTGTAGTTCTTCTCGCAGCGCGCTAAGAATCGTAGTTCATCCCTCGACGCGCGAAGAATTATAGTTCTTCCCGCGGCGCGCTAGGAATTTTAGTTCCTCCCGCGGCGCGCTAAGAAATGTGATTCTTCCCGCGGCGCGCTTAGAAATGTAGTTCTTTCCGCGACGCGTTAAGGTTAGTTCTGTCTGCCTTCGCGCTCGCGCTCTCTTGACCTTCTGTGTCAGCCTTCTCGCGCTAAACCCTTCGAGTTTTCTTCTGTTTAAATCTAGCCGTTTGCTTTTGTGTTGTCTTATCTTTTGTGCTGTTGACCTAATCTGCTTTATGTCTGAAAAGTTACTTTCGGCGCAGCATGCGCACCAACCCCATTGGTTGACAGAAAAAGTGACTGACATTATCTTTTGAGATCTGCTTTTTCCATGCTTGACCAGTACCTTTATCTGACCCGCCCATGCTTTTTACTGTTCCCTGTCAGCCTTTTTCTCTTTTTCCCTGCTGCCATATCTTTTGATATCTTTTACTTGCTTTTGATATCTTTTGTTATCTTTTGTTTTGTCTTGTTCTGTTTGTCTTGGAATCTTTTCCCCCTTTTTCTGGATTCATGTCTCCTAGGGTTTCCCTATAAATAACAATATTATTTTTCCTAACACATCACACACAAACACTTAATTTAACCTCCTCCTTGCTCTCTCTGCCGTCTTCCTCTCTGCCTCCGTCTTCCTCCCTGTTCTGCCCTGCTTTTCCGGTAATATATATTATATATAATAATTTACTTATTAATTATGCTAACTTATAATCAAGACTTAAATCAATTCATTAAAACAATAATCTTATTTATAGGTTAACTTGTGCTTGTTTAAAGTGGTTCTTGCTTTATCTTACACCGCATCGTTTATCAAGTGAGTAATCTCGTACCTAATCCCTTTTTGCTTTTAATGTTTTGGGATGTTCATGTGTTCATACAAACTTAGAGTCTTAAACTGTTTATGAACTTTAGTCGAGCAGTATCCCATGTGTTGAGGACGTAGACTTGGCTGTTTATTTGTATGTGTGGATCATTAACCGTCTTGTCGGTCTATTCCGCAGTTCTCATGGTACCATTAGATGAACACGGGAGAACTATCGTTTATGATTTTCTCTTTTGTTTACACATGCACAGTTTGTCTTGTTTGTGAGCTCAATTGTGAGCACTGGCAGTCTATGAATCTTAGAGTTGGTCCCGATCAGATTACACCCTTGTTGAAAACCAGACATACACATGTTGCGCGCAGATTTATTGTTATCTATGTATTGTATTAAACTTGATTTCTCACCAACACGCAAGTGTTTGACGTTTATTTTAACACATGTTCAGGTTTGCAGTAGCTGTTTTGGAGCTTGTGGACACATAGGAAGTTTTCTTTATTTTGGACCTAGATTAAAATGTATCAAGACAAGTTTTTGCTGTTCGAATATTATGATTTATAATATATTGATTTATGATGATTTATGTTATTGTGTTTACTTTGCGCGTGCGCGAATGAATGTATTTATTAAATATTGACACCCAATAGTGTCACGAGTAATGAAACAATATGTGGCGCCCCGATGTATAATCCGCCTTTGGTCGGGGTGTTACACTATTCAGCCGGCTATACCTTCTTGGAAACCTACCTTCGGCTATAAATACCCCAAATGGTATGATCATCTAATCTTATCATATCTCATCTTGTATCTTACATATTATACCTGATATCTGCTCTAGCAATCTCTTAATATATACTTATATTCAAGAGCAATCTAGTCTGATTCTCACGCCGGAGGGTGGTCACAAGGAGGAACCCCCCCCCCCCTTCTCAGTGACGAGCTCACGGTGTCTGTTTTGCAGGTTATCAAAAGAACCATCTTTGCCGGATCTAACCCCTCGTGGGAAACATCTATTTAACCCCCAGATTATCCGTAATCTGCCCGGGGTCGATTAGTGTTTCTTCATTGGCGCCATCCGTGCATAAAAGCTAGAACTTCATTTCTTTTCAGTTTTTTCAAACTTCTGGAAAGATGGTTAAAGAAACTCCGGTAACCACAACCCCAGCTACTGAGGGGAATACCGGCGACTACACAGTTTTTACGAACACTACCCCGGTTACCCAAGCCGGGGCAAGTGCAGTAAATTTTACGAACACTACCCCAGTTACCCAAGCTGGGGCAAGTGCAGTAAATAATCGCTCACTGGGAATCACCGATACCCAGTTAGGGAGACAAAGAACGAGGCTCCCCCGCCAAACACTCGATGAAGTCAAAGCGTGGGCGGAAGCACGTCAAAAAGAATTCCAAGCTGAGTTGGATGAACGCTTACGTTCACTCCAACAACCTGAGGAATTCGAAGAATACTTGGACGATGATTCGGAGGAATCCGATAGTGACGCAAACCCTCGTCATAGGGCGAAAGGGAAGCGTAAGGAAACGGACTCCGAACCGAGAAGGCGTTTTGAAGAAACCTTCAAACCAAAAAACACAGGTGGAAATCCATGTGACTTCTCGAAAACATTTACACCAACTGCTGCAAAGGCGGGAACGTCCAAATTTGCAAGGGACATTGCGGAAGCAATCGTCCCGAAAAGTGCCAAACAGATGTCCAACATCGGCACTTACGATGGTATATCTGATCCAGACGATCATTTGAACAGGTTCATAGCGGGGGCAACCGTCAGTAGTTGGACGGAACCTACGTGGTGTTACATGTTCCAAATGACGCTTGTTGGGCCAGCTAGAGCGTGGTTCGATCGTCTACCGGTCAACCACATCTACGACTGGGCAGACTTCCAACAGAAGTTTAGCCAACACTTCAGCCAACAAAGAAAGTATACCGAAGAGCAATGGACAATCCTCAAATGCATTCGAGAGGAAGATGAATCTTTGCCAGACTTCATCACTCGCTTCAACTCAAAGAAGCTAATTCTGGGTAATATCAGCGAAGATCTTGTTCGCGCTGCTTTCATCCAGGGCGCGAATGACCCAGAGCTCATCCGCACCTTAACGGGTAAAGATGGCATGCCATCCACATAGGATGCCATCATGACAGCAGCAAAACGCTTTGCGGAAACGGAGAAGCAACTGGGTAGAGATCTCCCCCAGAGCACAAACCTCTACACCCAGAAAACAAGAGAAAACAACGTCCTTACCGCCCGACTAAACAAAAAGCGGAAGCTAGGCATTTGGCAGTCAAGGGTAAACTTTGACACCTCATCCGGCTTGCAACATCGGTTAGGCGGAAGGGATAACGTACAGTCAAACCAGAACTCCAGATGGACGCCACTCACCAAAAGCGTCACCGAGATATTCGCCACTGAGGAGCTCCCATGGCCAAAGGCTCCAATAATCCGACAACGTCACAATGCTGATCGGAGCAAATACTGTGACTTTCACAGGACAAAAGGCCACAACACTGAAGAATGCACAGACGTAAAGGACATGGTCGAAGCATTTGTCAGAGATGGGACGCTCGCGCACCTCGTGGCGCAATGAACGCTGAGCAGGCTGATGCGTGTAGAACCCCAGCTGGGGAAAACACGAATAAAATTGCAGCTTCAATGCCGGAGACTACATACCGCGTAAACAACGAGATCCCGAACCAGGTGCATATCGGCTCGATGGCACTCCCATCCCAACAACATGGAAGGGAGCTCAATTACACAGTTTGCATGTAGATCAATTCCAAATTTGTAAAGGCCCAGAGCCACTTCTAATGGAAATGATTCTCCTTAGAACATCGACGCTGATGATTTTACATTTATACTTATGAACTTTCAACACTGATATGCCGGTTTTCACCGCATAATTACGTGGAAAGTCGTTGCGTGGGGAAGGCGGCAAAACCCGCATAAACCCAAAAAACGGCAAACCTTCACGCAGGTCAGTTAAAGGTAAAGTTCAGTCATCCCACTAAATGAAAGTGCCGGTCCTAACCGCACGAATCATGGTAGAGGAAACTGAACACTAACCTATTAACAACCGCGCGTCGAACGGTTAATTTATTCAACACTAATATGCCGGTTTTCACCGCATAATTACGTGGAAAGTCGTTGCGTGGGGAAGGCGGCAAAACCTGCATAAACCCAAAAAACGGCAAACCTTCACACATGTCAGTCATAGGTAAACTTTGGTCATCCAACTAAATGAAAGTGCCGGTCCTAACCGCACAAATCATGAGAGGAAACCGAACCTATTGACAACCGCGCGTCGAACGGTTAACTTATTCAAAATACTTTAGAAAATTTCTAACAGAAGGATGAGGAAAACCACCACGCAGGTTAGATGTAGGTAAAGTTTAGCCATCCTACTAAGTGCAAGTGACGGTCCTACCCGCACAATCACGAAAGAGGAAGCAAAACTTCAACCTATTATCTACCACGTTCAAAGGTTAACTTATTTCTAGAAAGATGAGGAAAACCTCCACGCAGGTCAGATATAGGTAAAGTTTAGCCATCCTACCAAGTGCAAGTGACGGTCCTACCCGCACAATCACGAAGGAGGAAGCAAAACTTCAACCTATTATCTACCACGTTCAAAGGTTAACTTATTCTAAACTTGGAAAATTGCTAATTTAAACTAAAGTATGCATGAGCAAGTCATATAACGTTTATAAAGCAAGTCATCCAGTGAAAGTAGCGGTCTTACCCGCACAAAGATTTATATTTCATAATATTCATTACAAGAATGGCCGGGTAACTACCCGCCTACAAGAATATAAATCTATACAAGCTAAACCTATCCTAACAGTGGGAAGGGATCTTCAGGATCAAGCTTCAGGGCCACTTCCACTTGGACCAGCACCATCAGTAGAGCGTGGCGGTTCAAGGAAAGCTTTAAGGATAGCTAGCCCATCATCAGCAGCAGCAACTTCGTTCACCTTCTCCACCACCGGATGCGGGAAGGCGGCATACTGATTCACTGCTTGGTCATAAACAGCTTCAGTATCCACATCATACAAAGGGAAGTTGGAAGGCGGGATGCCTTTCTCAACGAACCCTAGACCAAGCAGGAAGCCGGCCTTTTCCCCATCCTCATGAGAAGCGTTGAGGGCTGCGCTCATGGCATCATCGTATGATGTGTCCGTGAAGACTCGATGCACAACCTACAAAAAAAATATACAAGTATAAAAACCTTTTCTATTTACAAAGAAAAGCGTGAAGACATTATGAAGCTAAGCTTACCTGAGACAACGCTTCTCGAAGAAGCCATTCCTTGGCAACCAGAGCCTCCTGGAGGGCAGCTTGAGCTTGGTTACGGGCGCGTTCGGCTTCACTTTTGTTGATGTTGGCAAGCAACACTTCTTTAGCCGCAGCCTCTTCAACGCCCTTTAGCTTCTGCTCAGTATGGTCAAGCACCCCCCTCTGGTCCAAGATCTCTTGGAGCTTCTTGGTGTCTTCCATCGCCAAGGCATCATGAGCCTGTTGGAGCGCCTCTAATTTGGCTTTAAGTTCCTCATTCTCGAGGCGTAAAGGCTCAGCAACAGCTTCAGCCTTGGTGGCCCTCTCGGTTGCGTTCCGTGCAGTTTCCTTAGCCAGCCGAAGCTGTTCGTTAACAGCTTGGGCAGCCTTAGAACGGGCCTCGAGACGGGCCTGAACTTCAACCTCGAGGGCCTTGAAGGCCTTCTCCTTTTCCGCAGCCACTGCGGTAAGCCTTACGTTCTCCTCCCGGACAGCCCGCGCCTGAGCTACTTCTTGAATACGAACTGCTTTTAACTTGTCGTTTTCACGACAAAGAAGCTCGACGCGCGGCTGCATCCGGGCCAGGAGAATCCGAAGCTCATTGGTTAGCCTACCCTCCTGGTAGCTAGCCATAGCTTCCCCCAACGCACCGCTGGGAGCTGCGTGACGAGCCCACTCCACGCACTCCACAGGCGTGCGAAGGGTTGTTCCTCGGCGGATGTTCCATCGTGGAACATACACTTCATTGGAATCCGACACTGCAAAAAACAAAAAGCAGTTAGGAAAAGATGATATATATATAAAAAAAAGACCAAAAGAACCCTACGCACCTGTAGGGTCGACAACAGGCCGATAGCACCCAAACCCATCACCTGAACCCTAGGGAAATCCATCCAAGAGGTCAGGCAGATGGGAAGGAGGCAGAGGTTGGCGAGAAGCCCCAAGCATACCTGAAGGATCGGCTGTAGCTGCCGACGTCGGAGGCATGGAGGCCGCCGCGGTAGAAACCAACGGAGGTGAACTCACAACCGTGGTCGCCGCTGCAGTATGCGCAGAAAATGTAACCGCCGGTTCAGTGAAAGATTCAGTAAATATGGCACTGACAGCCGGCGGTGATGTCATCACAGTTGGAACAGTTGGCTCAACTTGGTGAGCAACTGAACCAACTGAAGCAGGCGCAGCCGCCTGGGTCGTCGCCTCAGGTAGGCTGACCAAGCCTACCGTCATGGGTCCGGAGGTACTCCTCCCCGCTCCACCCTGGAATGCGGTAGCATCCACGCCTGCACAAGGAAGATAAGTGTTAATGATGGAAAGCTATGAAGTTAAAAATAAAGGAAGTTTGTACTTACGGGTTTTCTTAAGCCTAAAAGTGCGGACAGGCGGGGACGAACCCGATGGAGCCGGCCTCTTTACGCCGCTCACCGTCGTCATCCTGGGCTCTCCGGAGGTGACAGTCGTCGCAGCCTCCGGAGCAGTTGTCTTATCACCACCAGGGTTCCCCGCCACCTCCTCGCTCTCGGTCTCTGAATCAGACCGAGGCACCGGATCGACAGTGGAGGCCACCTTCGCCTTCCCCTTCCCGCCGGCAGCCTTCTTCCGCACCAACGGAGGACCATCTGCGGATTCCTCATCAGAACACAAGATTAGAGGAATTCCAGCAGAGGTTTCAGCATTGAGGGGTCGAGGGTTGAATAACGCCTTACCTGGCCGCCTGGCGCTCAGGATCTCGTGCCCTGGCGGGTAGACCTCCACGAACCGATCCGCCGTCTGTTCAAGGATGGGCAACTCGTTCTCATCTAGAGCACGAGTACCCATCCGAGCGGGACTATCAGCCTCCCGCGGATGCAGGAGCGACTGCAAGTCGTTCCCCTCTGAAATAAAAGAAAAACAGTTAGAAGACAAACCTATATAAACAAAGAAGACAGAGCATAACGTAAGGAACATAGTTCAAACCGTATTCAAGGACGATCGGGATCTTTTGCGCCTCCGCATCCTTCCACACCCGGCTCATCCCGAGCATCACCATCCCGGACTCCGCAAACCGGTAAACCGGAGATTGGACTCGGGAAATCTTTGAAAACCATTCCGCCTCCTGGTAGTTGGAGGCGTGAAGGCTGGGGAGAGCTTGCCCATTCTTAAATTTCATGGCAAGGGGGATGGCGCGATCGGAGATATAAAAGAACTCCCGCTTCCAGGAACGAAGACTGCGCTCGGTTGCGCAATTCTTCAAACCCTTGATCCGGGTTATCAGAGTATACTGCCCCTGGATGCACCTCCAAGAGTAGAAGGTCATCAAGCGGTCGACGAAGGGCTCAACGCCCAGAATCAGGCACACCCACTCGAAGTGGCGAATCTTTACGATCGCCATCGGGTGTACCTCGGTCAGGTGTACACCGTGCCTCTCCAGAACACGGTACACAAACTTCGTCAAGGGGAACCTAAGATTCCCATAGACAAAGAATGCGGCATATACCCCGATCTTGCCTCTGGGGGCATCATACACCGTCTGATGAGGTTCAGGAAACTCAGGCTCGAAAGACTCGAGCATGAACTTCCTGACGATGTACTGATATAGATCGACAGGCAGAGCACACTGGCACTCGCCAGCAGTACTCTTGTCATCGGCGTACACCCCAGCCTCCTGGGCTGTAGCCTCAAGATCGTGAGCAGAAAACATCTTGCAGGTATGAAAGAAGAGAACGATTTCAAGAGAATGCTCGACTGAAAAGATGAGTATTCGCCGGAAATCGTTTAAAGATGAAGAGAAAAGTGAAAATGTGGATTACAAAGGACCCTCTCCCCCTTTATATACTAATCGCAATCAATGCGATGAATTTAATGCGGAAGAGAGAGAAATCGCAGGTGCAATGAAACTATGACACGTGGCAAAAAGCAAGCTGGCAACAGCTGTTGAAAGGACGCGTGCCATTAATTTCGCGGCCACGCGCCCGAAAAATCGCGCCCACGCGCCTGAAAAAGCGTCTGGAATGACCATGTACTGTCACGTCACCATAACTTCCTGCACGTCCTGACACAGTCAGAAGAAACCGTCGCACGACGTTGCAACAGTTTGGACTGTTCTTATCCTTTCACCAACTATTCGAATTTCAAAAATTCAAAAAGATTCAAAAGTAAGCGGGAAAATACCCCTTACATTGGCAACCAAGTAACTGTAAGACAGGTGCGAGTACAGCGTTAAGGCAAAACCCTTCACATACTTAGCACCTGCAGGGAATTGAAGCCAAGAATACCTCGGCGACCAAGTAACTATAAGACGGGTGCGGGTACAGTGTTAAGGTAAAACCCTTCACATACTTAGCACCCGCAGGGAATTGACGCCAGGAATACCTTGGCAACCAAGTAACTATAAGACGGGTGCGGGTACAGTGTCAAGGCAAAACCCTTCACATACTTAGCACCCGCAGGGAATTGACGCCAGGAATACCTTGGAAGTAAAGTAACCGTAAGACGAGTGCGGGTACAGTGTCAAGGCAAAACCCTTCACATACCTAGCGCTCCGCAAGGAATTGAAACCAAGAAGGATCTTCTGGGCAATGCTTGCGGAAACGGGAATAACATCCCCGCATAGCGGGAACGTCGAGAACTACATTGTTTGAAGCTCCAGGATGGAATTGGTGGTTTTAACATAATTGATCACTATGTTCAAAACTACCAAAACCTCATGGAGAATCCACACAAGTGGGACTCAACGCTCCTGACTTGCGAGGAGGTTACAGACCTACCCGCATCATACCCAAAGATCAAGCAGGAAAGTCGGGAATTTCTGCAAGTGACATAAGGACTTCCGCGGGAAGAATCCCCATGGAAAACCTTAAAACTAAACCCTTTTCAAAACCCTTTGCTTAAGTTCAAAAGTTCACCTCACTTTATTAAACATTCATGAGAAGAACATTGGACTGGGGGGACTTGAAGAGGTAGGTCCCAGCAGAGCCCAGTTGGACCCGCAGGACTCACCTTGAAGAGAGACGTCTGCGCAGAAACCAACTGGATCCGCAGGACCCACCATGCTCAGAGACGTGACGTCCTTACGCGCAGTACGCAAGCTGTTCCCGCAGGAAATGCCTCCCAATGGTGAAGTACTCCGTCTGTTCCCGCAGCTGCGGATACAAGCCATCAGGGAAGGCCACCCGCTCAGCAAGGCTACACGCACAAGGCACTTAGTTCTCAATAATTCAGTTGTCACCTGAAGGAATGAGCAAAGCCGGGAACAATCCCGCACAAAGGCGGGAGGGGGAATACTCCCGCTCAAATAAGCCAGTCCGTACGATACGGGAAGATCTTTTGTACTGTACCTGACGAGGTATGGGCAAAAGATCTGACCAAAGATACGACAGCTCATTGACAACAGTATGGCGAGCAGCATGCTCTTGTACTGTATGTCACTATTAGCCGCTGCCTACTCACCAACTCCTGTCATACCACGTGCATAGCCGGCAGTTGGTGGAAAAGGAATTATACACAGCAGGCCTGGTCACTGTCAGCCGCTGCCTACCCACCAACTACCAGCATGGCACGTGCGTAGGCCACAGTTGGTAGAACAGGAATACTATTCAGCCGGCTATACCTTCTTGGAAACCTACCTTCGGCTATAAATACCCCAAATGGTATGATCATCTAATCTTATCATATCTCATCTTGTATCTTACATATTATACCTGATATCTGCTTTAGCAATCTCTTAATATATACTTATATTCAAGAGCAATCTAGTCTGATTCTCACGCCGGAGGGTGGTCACAAGGAGGAACCCCCCCCCCTTCTCAGTGACGAGCTCACGGTGTCTGTTTTGCAGGTTATCAGAAGAACCATCTTTGCCGGATCTAACCCCTCGTGGGAAACATCTATTTAACCCCTAGATTATCCGTAATCTGCCCGGGGTCGATTAGTGTTTCTTCACGACTCTTCTTTTAATTTGCTTACTTTATTTTCTTATTGGCTTTAATGGAATTTGACCAACCTTAACTGACCAAGATATATCATACTTTTTATGGTTCTTGAAGCAACCCTAAAGCATCACAATAGTCAATAGCATATTGTCTATAGGGCCCGGGGTGCTTTAACGAGTGAGTTGCTTCAGTTAAAGCTCGAGCTCAAAGTTAAACTGAGCTAACTTGGATTGACTCGTTTGTTCCTAAGAAGTTGATATTTAAGTTCGTGTTTAAAAGCTCTTGCCAACTTGTGGTTAGACGAGCCAATTTGTTTAAACAAAGATAAATAACTATGTAAAAAATTAATCTTATTAAAACAAATATTACGGTGGTTTTTATTGGGCTTATGGACCATTATGTGACTTGTTATAAATTGAATTACATTATAGCTTATAAACCTTAAATCCGAGCTTAACTTGAACGGGTGAAACGATGGAGCTTATCTTGGCTCAAGCCTGATTAATTCATTTACAAACCCGAGCCAACTTGACTTGATTCGTTCATGCACAAGCCATTACATACAAAATAAGCGCGTTTTTTTGGGTTAAAATATGGAGAATAGAAACATGTAATTGCTTGTTTAATACACATTTAAGTTTCAATTTTATAATTAATATATTTCCACCTTTCTTTGAGAGTTGAGACAATCAAAGATTGGAGTACCCTTTTACTCTTTCTAAAACTTCTTTTAATTAGTCTCCCTTGTATATATATATAGTTTAATTAATATAAGCATAAGTATTTTTTTAGTTTTGTTTTTAAGTAATTATAAAATAAAACGTAGATTACAAGACTTGTTTCTGAAATATTCTTTTCATGAACGAGTCTCTTAACAATAACTTATAATATAAATGATTAACCGGATTTAAAATCTTAATAAATTACAAACGTTGTCATGGTCAAATTATTTGGTTTTGAAACTTTTAAGGCAAATGGATATAATGGTCTTGTAATTTACATATTTTAGGGTTGATCCTTTTGACTTTATCCATAAATTTCCTTTTGATTTTTGTTCAAATTTTTAAGGGGAACTTTTTTTAATGTCCATTTTTATTACTAATGGGTTACAGACGTACTCGATCATCTCCATTTCACTTTCAAGAAAAACCATCATATGTGAGAAAACTAACTGGCTAAATGGCTAACCTGGAACCTTAACTTTTTTGTTTATAAAAGATGAGGGTTGAACTTAAAACCTCCTCATTTTTAACCGGTAAGCGGTAACTAGATTTCATTCCAATATACTAATAAATAATAAAACGTTGTTAATATTATTTTTCATTTATTTTTAAATAATTAGTCAGTTATATAACTATTTATATAAACAACAATTCAAAGAGCACATGCTTAGAACTATATATAGCATTTCATAATATTGTAAAAAAGACAAATAAATTATATATTCAAATTAGGTTTTTTACATCAAATAATTCCTTTTATTCACCCATACAAGTCATTTTTTATTTTTTTCAATTTTTATAAATTATTTCTTCAATAAATCCGCTTTATAAAAAACAGAAAGCTAGTAAAATGACATAAAAATATATTTAACATATGCAACTTTAATAAAAAAAATAGTACACATGATTATGTACTCATACAATGTCCATTGAAAGAAAGTAAAATAAATTTAAAAATATAAAGGTTGCATGAAAGACAAGAAAAACTATTATATTTGAGTAATACAACACAATTGGATCGTTTGAACACGATATATATTAGTGTGCAAGAAATTGAAAAAAAAAACAATCTAAAATCAAAAACACCGAAAATTCAAATCAAAAAAACCGAACTGAAACAAAAACCAACGGTTTGGTATTATGTTTTTGTAAAACCGCACTAACGGTTCGGTTTTTGTTTTGCGTGTAAGAAAAACCGAAAAAACTAAACCGAACTGGATTCCTAAATTTTTGTTTTTTATAATTTATATTAAGTAATTTATAAGAATTTAATAAATATATAACTCAAATATTTTTGATCAAATGTATAGCAGTCTATTACTTTACAATTAACAAAATTATTTATACCTATTTTTTTTCCAGCTTTTTATTCGGCCTAAAATTTTTAGCTCAAATGACAAAAACGAAAAAATGAAACCGAAAAACCCGAAACCGAATGATTTCAAAAACTCCAAAAATCAAAGTTTTGGTTTTCGGATATGTTTTAACCAAAAACCGCACCGAACCGCACCACACACACCTCTAATCTATATTGTTATTTGCGTAAAAAATCAACTTTAACACGAAAATACTTAAACGAACACGACCATATTAACAACTATCTTATCAGTTAGCAGTGTATTAACGAGAAAACTGAATAACTTACAGAAAAACTATTTTTAGAGATAATAATAAGTCATTGCAATAAATATAATAATTGAGGGACGACTTATGTCCTCTAGAAACTTTTTTTTTTTTTTTTTTTTTTTTTTTAAATGTTCAAGCTTTCCTCCTACTATTTACATTATACCGCCAATGCCAGGAATCGAACCCTGGACCTCTCACCCAAAGGCCAAAGCCTTTACCATCCCACCAAATGATTAGTCTATTTAAAGAAAAATTAATCACCATCTCTCTGTACTCAATAATTCTCTTATCCCATTCGTTCTTTCAACATTTTTATAAAGTTAACACACAAAAAGCCAAACATCAAAAGCAAAAAAACGCGTATACATTTTTATTATTAAAGATCTTCATCAACTTCTTCAAAAGATCATCTCAAACATATTATTATTATTATTATTATTATTATTATTACATGGGGAAATCAGGAAGAGAGGCATAGACGACTGGCAAACGCCAGTGTTTTTATTAATCCACGCTATCATCTTCTCGTTATCATCGATTCTATTTCTAATCTACTTCGATACGGTGTGCTACTCGTTCGAGTTAATCCTTCCGGCTGTGGTCACGTCTGGATTTGCTAGATTCGCAGCAGGGTTTACTGGATCCGTCACTGCTCTTCCTGGTGTATGCATGTTTTATGCCGCAGGGAATATTTTCTATTCCTCTGTGGCACTTCGCTGGGAAATGGCTCAGCGAATGGTGAGCGTTGTTCATGACTGGTCAACAGTCAAAACAGCGCTGGATGTTGGGTGTGGCCAGGGTATTTTATTAAATACCGTGGCCATGCAGTTAAAAAAAGAAGGGAGTTCTGGGAGGGTAGTGGGGTTAGACAGGAAAAATACTACTTTATCCACCCTTCAAACTGCGTGTATCGAAGGGGTGCAGGAATACGTCACGTGCCGGGAAGGGGACGCCCGACGCCTGCCGTTTCCTGACGAGTATTACGTGCCGGGAGGGTAGTGGGGTTAGACAGGAAAAATACTACTTTATCCACCCTTCGAACTGCGTGTATCGAAGGGGTGCAGGAATACGTCACGTGCCGGGAAGGGGACGCCCGACGCCTGCCGTTTCCTGATGAGTATTACGACGTGGTGGTGTCGGCGGGGTTTGTGCACACGGTTGGGAAGGAATTCGGGCAGAAAACGGCTGCAGCTGCAGCTGAACGCATGCGGGTGATTGGGGAGGTGGTTCGGGTTTTGAAAGGCAGCGGAGTCGGGGTGGTTTGGGACATGGTACACGTGCCGGATATGTTCAAAGGTTACATGAGTTGAAGATGGAAGACATTAAGGTGTCGGAGAGTGTAACGGCTTTCATGGTCAGTAGTCACATTGTATCATTCCGAAAGCCATGTCAGCACGTTGTGGGGCCCAGTGAAGTTAGGTTAGATTGGAGATTCAACGGTGTATGTTGAAACTTATTATATTTATTAATTATTATTTATTACAAGATGTTACACAAAAGAAAAATAGGTCTTGTAATAATGAGTCTAGATGCAACACTTTAATTTTTGTTCATAAAAGATATTGATAATAATAAATACATACTTTAAAGCTTTTATATTATAATTTTCACATCACCTTTACATATACTTACATTTAAATTGTATTTGAGATTTTTATATTTATTTATTGTTGTGTTGACTTCTGTAAAGAATAACACGTACCTTATATTTTTAGAACAAAACTTTTAATTCCCGATGAGCCGTTAAACCTAGCCGTTACTGATACCTAGAGATTCAAACTTAGAATCGCTTTAGAGGATGCTCGTAAGAGAAAACCTTCTGACCATAGGGCTGATTGCAACACCTAACTTATATACCTAATGTCCTTATCATTCTATATAAAGGTTAGTCATATAAATCAATGAACTTGCTTCAAATTGTCGTACCGATGAAATCAGTGAGCAAGACGGATGTGGGTTACTGATACATTGTTTTACATGTGAAAACTCTATGAAGCGACTTCCTATAAAGGCCATTTAATTTGGACTTCATGAGGGTTCCGCTCCTAAGACCCCCTTACCAAAGGTAATGTGGGCTTCGCGCCCCTTTAAATTATCGAGATGCATTAACATTAGAAATTAGAACAGTCTTAATCAAGTGTGTATTATTCATCTCCTTACTTGCAATATATATTCTATTTTTTCATTTGAATTAAAGTGATTCTCAATTGGCTAAATTATACTGGGGACACTAAAATCACCAATAACATGTCTCCTATTAAAAAAAAAACTTTTACAATTTGTCCAATTTTTTATTTTTATTTTTTACAATTTTGCATTTACATAATGAATAACCTTTGTTATATAAATTGTTAGAAAACTATAATGTCAAACCCTTAAATATATTATACTACACATAAAGACACATATGTTTGGAATCAGTATATTGAATGCAACTTTTGACAACATAACTTTAAACTTGATATTATTAAGAGACAAAATTCATCTAGAAGCATAACATATATTTATTCTACCACATGTTCATGATTGAAGCATGATCCTAATATATTATAGTCCTATGCTGATCCATAGAAGTCTATATAATTTGTAGTTATAAATTAAAAGTGCATTTAATCTTAACGCGTTCAGAAATTTACATAATATTCAAATTACTTACAATCATAGTGCCTAAAAGGAGGCTCAATTTATAAGCTATCTTGGTAACTAGTAGTTGGAGACACGCGTTGTAGCGGTGACCTTGATGTGATAAAGTACATAAAAATTTTATAAACTTTTCACATACTTTCCACATTATTAAAAAGTAGCAAGTCATAGCGCTAAAAAGATAAGCATTTAAAGAGAATCGTATATAGTTGTTGCGGCTCCGTTTTTAATTTCAAAACATGGATAAAAAACATGTCGCGACAAAAACTTGAAAAATGAACACGTCATACTGACAAATCAAGAATCCTATAATAATTTCGTATATTTATAAGGTGTAACAGGAAACCCAAAAAACTCGTAAAAGACGAAACCTTGAAACAACTTTGACGGTGTGCATATATGTGCTTCGATGAAAATCGTTCTTATTAGATATATAAACCTTTTCATTTTAATTCAATCCTTGTAACCAACCAACAATAACAAGTTAACAACCATACAGCCATATCCAGTATTAGTTTCACAAAAATCAAAACTATCGATAGGGTATGGAAAAGGTGGATGTACACAAACTATATGTACCTCTATCCTGAAGGATAGTAACATGTTTTTGAAATAGAACCTCATCACCAAAAACTCTCTATGCGCCATCAAGAACTAAGCTAAACAACAGGACATTCAAAAAAAACTAAAATTTGGAACTAAATGTTCTTTGAAATAAAATGTTACAATGCAAGTGAAACAAACCCTTCCTCTATGTATATTTGTAAATATCACCTTTCATAATATTTATATATGAAAAAAAGGTAAATAAAGTGTTTGAAATGCAAGAAACATTAGGTGAATAATTAATGTGAGATGTCAGGTCAATTCCTAGGACCAACTGATTGTGTACAAAGTACTCATTGGATCTTGGTGCCTTTATGGTATGTTTGGTTGGAAGTAATGGAATAAAGAAGAAATGAAATGAACAAGGGAATAAAATGGATCATTACCATTCCTTTGTATTATTTGGTTAATCTATGAGAATGAAATGAATAATTACTTTATGTTGTTTGGTATTCAAAAAAAATTGTATGAATGAAACAGAAATAATAAAAATATTTTTTATCCCAATATATATATATTTTTACCAAAAAAAAAAAAAAAAAAAAAACCCTGAAATGGCGATGGTGGTGGTGGTAGCTCCGGCGATGAAAATGATGGTGGCGGTGATTAGCGAGGTGGTTGTGGTGGTGGGGTTGCAGTAGTAACATTGGTAGTGATGGTGATGGTAGGGTGGCGACGACGGTGGTGGTCAGGCAGCGACATTGGTGGTGGCGGTGGTACGCTGGTGGTGGTGGCAGCGGAGGTGGTGGCGACGGTGACGGTGACGGTCAGGTGGTGGTGGTGGCGATGGTAGTGGTGAATGTTGTTGTTTGGTGGTGGTGGTGGTGGCGGCAATGGTAGTGGCGGTGGTTGTTGTTAGGTGGTGGTGGTGTTGAAAAAATAGGGTGAGGGAGGAATGAAATGAAAAAAAATGAGGGAGGGAATGAATGGTTTTGATGTAATGGGATTCCATGTGTAATGGATGATTCCATTCCATTGAGAAAAAAAACACCACTTTATTCATTCCCACGTAATAAATCTTTCAATTTCCCCTGTCATTCCTACATACCAAACGCTACCTAAGTTTTCAATTTCATTCCCTTCATGCCAAATGCCAATCACATATATATGCAAACAGTTAATAGGATAAGTTTTTTACTCTAGTATATTTAATTGTTTATAAACTATTTTGTTATTTTATTATGTTGTTATGATGACACAACACTTATTAACATTGAATATGATCAAAACATTAAACATGGAATCAAATGAAATGGAAGAGTGTCAGATTGGGAAGTGAGGTGTTGGAATTGAGGCATGTGTCACTCACGTGACATTGATTGATCTCACATGACTAGAATTTAATGAGCTTTTTCTAACCCACAAAACTCTTAGGTTTGTTCTTTGTTTTGCAATTAACTTTATTAAAATCTCACTAAAACTATACAGTTTGAGTAGCACACAAAGCTTAATTTTAATAGGGTTGTGTACGGTTCGGTTTTTAGGCAGAACCGAAACCGCAGTCATCGGAATTTTAAATATACAAATCGTTTGGTTTTGGTTTTTTGGTTATTTTCGGTTTCGATTCAGTTATAGTCGGGTTTTTTCAATAATTAAGTGTAGACATTACAAAAAAAAATTAAAAAATGAAGATGATAATTTTAAGCTCGTAAGAGTGTATTAGAGTACCACAAATTATTGAATACACATGATACGTGGAACCATACGAATACAAAGTTGCTAGAGTAATAGAGTTTAAAATTCAACAAAGTTCTAAAATCAGAAAACACTAAAAAGTTTAGTTCTAATCTTCATTTATCATCTTGTTTATCTTTAAAGTTTAGTCTAAGTCTTCATAATCTTCATCATAATTAATCGGTTCGGTTTGGTTTTTTTAAAAAAACAAAAAACTAACCGTCGGTTAATGCTTCGATTCGGTTTTTTCGGTTAATTCGGTTTCAGTTCTGTCATTTGGGTTTCTTCTCACCCATAATTTTTATTATCAACTATGCTAACGATCATCAACTATATATGTATATTAAGAAAACATTAAAATGTACAATGAAATTAACAGGAAGAAAAAACATTTACATTTAGTTTAAGTGTTTACAGAATATATAATTACTTGATGACGGTTGGTAACACAAGACATTGGACTCTGAATCCAGTAACCCGAGTTCAAATCTCGGTATTACCTTATTTTTACCGGTTCTCTGTTATTTTAAATACTTGCAAATGATTTAGGTTTGGGCTCATTTCATAACTGTGGCCCATTTGTTAAAATTCTTGAAAATATAACATTTTTGTAAATTTTAAAGGCCCATTTAAAATTAACAGTTTTATAACAAACGTAATAACAAAATCATGTATGTTGCACACTTGCACCCTATCCAAATGGTTTTAAGTATTTTACTCAAAGGCGGAGCGTGTTAAATACGTTACATATTCGCAAGGTACCGCGCCGTTCAATGGTGACACGGTGGGAGCTCAATCGGTGTCAATCCGATTCATTACGATACAGTTTGAAAAATTTTTAAACCAACCCACCGAAAGATAAAAAGAAAAACCAAACCGACCGACTTAGACAGTTTCACAGTTTTAAACCAAACCGTCAACACCCCTAGTCTGATAATACCAAAATAATATGTGAATGAAAGACACATGATAAACATATGAGATAAGCTAATTACACAAATAACACATGCACCGCATTAATGAATTAAAAGATTTAAGTAATTATAATTTAAAACATATCTAATACAAAGACATGATTATCGTCGGTGTAGGCAATTCTCACAACCGTATAATTATTATTTCCATAAATTTCATATGTGATGGACCAATTTTATACCACAAATGCTTAAATAGATATTTTTAGTTATACATCATTAAGATTACATAATATTGATGACCATAAAAATTAGATTTATGATTTGGTCCCCTTGTGTCAAAACAATTTGCTCATGACAAATGCAACGTGTCATCAACACATCTTGGTCCAAATACATGTTTTTTTCATTAAAAAAATTACAAATTAATAAATATATTTGTTAAATTTTAAAATATGACTCATTTTGGTATTGGATATCTTAAATAATATTTCATAACATGTTTTGTGTAAATGGAATAGTAAATGAAAACCATTTCGACCCGAACTTGTTCTAACCTAAAACCCGTTCTAACTCAATCTCTTTTCGACCCAAACCTGTCGCGACGCAAACTGCAACGTTCCGATGAATTCTTGTTTTCTCAGTTTATTGAACGCGCAATCCGATGCAAAGATTTCATACATGCCCGAAGACCTCTACCCAATTTCAGCTTTTGAATCTTCTGGGCGCGTGGGTTTGCTATAACGAGTCAAAGTAGGCTCGCGTTAAAATGAGTTAACTTATGTGTGTATAATGAATTACAAAAATGATCTATGGAGCCATGAACATAACCGAAATCCGAAAGCCGACTGAGCGTTGACCGGAAGTCAAATGACTGCCAGGTAAGTCTGTCGGGCGGGTTAAGTCAACGCCCTCCTCACTCATAAATCATAATATGCTTTGAAGACCTATTAATGTGAGTTGCATCTTCTAGTTGACCAAAACTTGTTCATGGTTTTGAAAGTTGAGTTAATCAGACGTTGACTTTTGACTTCAAAACACAAGATTTAATCTTTGGGCAAGTTAATATTTCCAATAATTTTGACTTAATCAGACGTTGAGGTTATAGATTTGGTGAATTATTCTAATTTGTTTGGAGTTTTCTATTTAATTATATATAGAAGGCTGTTGGGTCTTAACCTTAATGGGCTAGCTTTAACTTGGGTTCATTGAAATTAAGCCTAGTTAGGCTGGGCTGATACTAGAGGTGCAAACAAAAGACCCGCCTGGGAAACAAAATTGGAAATGAAACCGGTTTAGCAAGAAGCGGTTTCGATAGAGTGCACAAGGTTTTTCAAATACCCGGTTTTGAAATCGGGTTCAGGTATGATCGGGTATTGGCCATACATGGGTCAGGTTTGGGTGTTGTCTCTAAAATTCATACCTATGCACCGGGTTCGGGTCAGGTATAGATTCGGGTATTTGAATACTCTATTTTCGGGTATTGAAAAAACCCTATTTTCTGGCTTTTTTGGGGCCATTTTGGCGTACAAATTGGGTTTTTTAAGGGGTTGCGCTTTTTTAGGAAATTTTTTTCGGATAATTTTTTAGGTATATTTATGGTAATTAAGGTTATAAATTCGGTATTTGGAAAACCTGGTTTGGATATTGGAAAAGCCCGGTTCAGGGTATGGAACCGTTCCTGTTTTCGAGTATTACTGTGTACAAATCGGGTCCGGTTCCAGGTACGGGGTTTTGATACTGAAATGCATATCCCATCCATACCTTACGGGTTAGGTAGTAAAAACCAATGTATAAAAGAAACCCGGTTCGGGTTTTTTTTTCATGTCCGGTGTTGAGTTTGGGTTTTTTGTGCACCTCAAAGTTTCGAACCTACGCGACCCTACCTCATCAATCATCAGTATCTTAACTTATTAGAAAACTTCATATTGTTATATTAGATGACATTAGATACACTATAGATTTATTGGAAGAAACTATGAGCGTATATACTTATACGCTAGGACAAAACATACACGACGTATATGTTATACGGCGAAACACAAATCATGTAAAATCTCGATAAGTTCTTCTAAATTTTTATAAGAGCACACAGAAATAAATAAAATCTCACTTTAGGTAATGAAATTAATTGAATTTTCTTGCAACAACCAAAATATTATATCCCAAAAGAACCATAGAATCTCTACTTGCTACCGGTTAACTTGACAACGAAACGAAAAAGAAAACAAAACTCGATAGTCGACAACTCGATCAGGACTCGAAAACCTTGAACATCAACTTCTACACATAACAAGCCAATAACATGACATGACATGGATTTTGTTTTGTATAATAGAAAGGGAAACGAAAAATTTTTAAATAAAAAATATAAAAAAAATTAAAGGGATATTAGAGTCACTGTCACATAATTAATTTGCAATTGAGATGTTAATTTTGCTATAGTTGTATTAAAATGAGGCTTAAATATAGTTAGAATTCATATTAGTTCAAACTAATGTATCCATCTTATCGATCTACCGCATACTTATACGTATACGTATGTTCCATCACTTAATTACGTGTACGCATCGTATAAAAGAATAATTACTTATACAATTTAATGTGGAAGAAGGCGATTTCTTGTGGTATTGTTGTTAATGAGCATCAAATCCTCCATTATAGAAAAAAAATAATCTAAGTCCATATTAAGATTATACCAAAATAAGCGACTGATAAGTGATAACACACCATGTATTAAAGTTGATTTGTAATGTTTACTAACAATGGAAAGACATATTAGTGTGATTTAATTTTTGTGACTTTACAATAATGATTCTATATGATGATGGTCCACCAAATATATTTTACAAAATTTTAAAAAAGATTGCAAATATTGCCTCTCAAATTTCCCCACAAAACAAATATATAATTATTATTTTTTTTGAAAAGCAACAAATATATAATTATTTTTTTTTTGAAAAGCAACAAATATATAATTATTTAGAATAAAAGTGAAATTTCTCTTCAAAACTTAGTACTTATTTTGTATAAAATATTAAATGTATGTAACTTTAGATGATAAATGTATAAACATTAATAGAACAATAAATAGACTTTTTAGGGTTTTTTTTACACATTATGAACTTTAATATGCTAATATTGTGTTAAAGGACTTGTTAACTAAAACGACGTTTATATAGCTCTTTAAGTGTACATATGAGTCCCGACATTTTTTTCGTGGTGTCCCAAGCCAAATGTGGCAATCTGCAAAGACTTTGATATGCCAATAGGTTAAACACTAGTATGGATCTTCATGACACGTATCCTTGAAGCATAGCGAAAGATTTTGGTATGTTACTAACAAAGACTCGATCTGCCTCCATTGTGAATTGTCTTCTTTAACATTGTTAAGTTTAGTAGCATGCAAATATATATTGAAATTGGACTAAGTAGATGAATGTGATACCTAGCTACTTGAAACGTATAAGTGTCATCTACTTCGAACGATAGTTGTCAAAGGTGTACTTTGCAAGCTCCTAGGTGCTCGGATGATGCTAGACCTAGTCGCCTACAAGTGATGGAAACATAAGAAATCGATGATTTGTTTTTTTTCTCTTCGCAATCCATTGTTGCTCTCTATGTTTCATTCTTTTTTCTCTAACAACGTAAGTGTGGGTTTTCTTACAAAAGAGCGGGGCCCTTTACTTTTCAACCTTTTACCTGTCTTATCGCGTAGAACCAAAACTTCAAGCATATAAGTTCTCGCTAAAATTTAACTAAACGTGTAAGTTCTTAGAGAGAGGGAAATATACAATTATCCCTTGTTTTTAAACTAAGGGGTTGTTTGTTATTAAACTAAACGTCTGATTCATTCAGACTTTAGACTGTTTGATTTAAAACAGAAAAACATCTGAATAATTAAAATTAGGTCAACATCATTCAAACTTATTGTTGCTGAATAAGACAGATGCTCATTCAGATCTGACTCATTCAAATCTGAATAAAACAAAAAACCCTACGATGGTATTTGTAGTAGTTAACATTTGTTTTTCACACAACATTACATGTTTGTCTTTTAACTTTAGATATTCAAGATTTGATCATCTTTCTAGTGAAATAAGGAACTGACACATGTCCATCAATTAAATATATTTTATTTTAGAAAACCCTAACTTATTTTATAATGTAAAAGTTGTTTAGCCTATCACAAATTAAAGTATCTTTTGGTCCCAAGATAACATTAAGTTTACTAATTGATGTGATTATGAAGGGGATTAGGTCATTAGGATAATATATGAAACCCTTTTCGCTCCGCTTGGCCTTATCTCTCTCTAGGGGTATTTTAGTGATAGGTTCTATAGGAACTGGACGATCTTATTTGGTCAAATACCTAGCGAAAAACTCCTATCTTCCTTTCATTACGGTATTTCTGAACAAGTTCCTGGATAAAAAGTTTCAAGGTTTTGACGATATTGATGCTAGTGACGATATTGATGCTAGTGACGATATCCTTGATATGGAGCCGGAACTGCTAACTAGCATGAATGCGCTAACTATGAATATGATGCCTGAAGATGAAGACCTACTTTATATCACCCTTCATTTCGAATTAGCAAAAGCAATGTCTCCTTGCATAATATGGATTCCAAACATTCATGATCTGGATTTGAATAAGTCAAACTCATGAGTTATTTTTTTCTCTTGCTTTTAATAAAATATCAATTCTTTATCATCTTTTGCTCCTTTGTTAAGACTTGAAAGCGATCCAGTAGAACATATGCATACACACACATAATTATATGCATTATTCATACACTTTCAACTTTCCATTTCCTTTTTCAGAAATCTTTCGCCTTCAACTTTGAAATTGCTCATCAAAGGGTAAGTAAACGTGTAATTAAATATAATAAAAGCATTCATCTTTTAAGATATTTTTTTTGGATGTCATCAAATTATTAATTTTGATTGTTTTTCATCATGAAATTCGGTACCCGGTAAACTTGTGACACAACATCAATACCTTAGTTTGTATACAATGGAATCAGAGACAAGTAGAATGTAAAAATAAGGTTACATGTAAGTTGATAACATGAACGGGAGGTTAAATGACATATTGACATAAAGAAAGCCTTGGAAGCTCACTCTATATTATGAGTAATGTGGCTGGCAAACAGGGGTGTGATTGTGTGAGAATGACTATGAAGAGACATCATATATTCATGTCAAAGACAACAACTTTAACTTATACTCACTTAAAAACATGTAACTCAAACACAACACACATAACGGTGTGTGGGTTGTATATATGTCGCAATCAAGTCGACAAAAAGGTTAATTTGATTGATGGATCTCAGGTCAACTTGAGTTTGCTTCTATCTCTTCTCCCCTCTATTTTGAGGATTTCCACTGATCAACTAACGAAAGTTATCGCATCCAGAAGTTGTCGTATGTCTCCTCTTAACATGTTAAAATCATTTCAATCTTCCTTCTCATTGAATGAAAGATATTCAAGTGGACTCATTACATCTTATACATCTCCATTTTCATAATAAATATCATCCACCGGTATAAAATAAGACAACAAATTAAATCCACTACGAAATACAAGTTTAGTACATAATTTTATGTTTTCTTCTTTGTTTTATATATCGGCTACCCTTGTAGGTCTCTTAAACGGATCTTACAACATGTTCTTGAATCAATCTTAGTTGTAGGATAGTGGAGATCACCTATAACCGAGCTAGATCTCGGAACTTGTTAGTGTTTTAATTATTTGCTAAATTAAGTAAGTTAGAGAGAATAAGGTGTAGAGAGGAGTTGGTGAGATTGTTTTTTTAAAGGTTGCTTTGCATGCCATGCCTTCCACCATTTACAGTGGAAGCATGACCAGGCATACTTCATTCGTAAGAGCCCAACGGGCTTTGTTTACAATGGCTTCAGGCCCAAACATACATAAAAGACTTAAACGAACGGGTAAAATACAAACGATAATCAAGCTAAATAATACAAAATACCTAACCACATAAGGGGGCTCTACAACCCCCAAACAAGATTCTTTTAGCGTGTGCTACCCATCAACTTTCTTCAAGATCCGTCAATCGCCGAACATATCTTTGGCCATTAACGCTAAGCAGTTGTTTGGTGACCTCTATAACAATAAGTTCTGAACCCGTAAGAAGCATGAATGGTTAAGAGACTATGAGCAAGTAAGTGTTGAGTAGCCAATATGGTGGTGAGTTGTTCTGGAGAAGGTGATGGCAGAGGAGGTAATGGTGGGCCGAGGAGATGGTGCGTGAGTGACAAAATGAGGGTTATGAACACATGTGAATGAAAAATGGGTAAAATTTCATTTAGTATTATTTGAAAACTTAATGTGTATAAGTTGTGGTGACCAATTTGGAGATGTACTTCTGTTGAACCAAACACACTTAAAACTAACCTAATATTTAATACTCAGGGGTTGTTTAATAGTCTATTAGTAATTCCATAAAAAACTACATTTGAATCGGTTAATGAATCCTTTTAAGTTTCAATAGGTAAATTTTTGGAGCACACTAATCAATTTAGATGCTACATTTTAATTGGTTTGAGCCTATTAATAAGGCTGAGGGGTGTGGGGGGCTCTAACGGGGGCGCGAGTGGGGGCTCCAGCAAATAATATTGTGACGTGTGGCAGAGAGAGAAACTGGATAAGATGGGTGTTGGAGCCCCCGCTGGAGCCCCTGGCCCTGGTGTGGAGGGGCGCGAGCAGGGGCTCCAGCGGATTTTTTTTTATTTTTTTATAAATATATTCAAAAAACGTATTATTAAAAAAAACTCATAAATTATTAAAAAAAACACACATTAAAAAAAAACATTAATATCTAAAAATAAAATAAAAATTCAAGTACTAAAAAAACATTATTCTTATTCTTCGGCTTGGTCTTCTTCGATCAACCTCTTTCGGATACGTTCCTTTTGCTTTTCCATCAGCATTTGATCGACCGGATTTAGGTTACTGAAGTCTCTTGTAAGGAAGTCCAAATCTCTCATTCAACTTTTTTCCTTTTTGTCATTAGAGACCACCTCCATGGTTTTGTTGAATTTATTGAGGGATTCAACAAGATCGACGATGTTTACGGCTCCCCTCTCAGCCGGTTTTTTCCCCTTGGCGTCCCGTCCCAATGGCCGCCTCCTCGGCGGTGAAGACGTTTCCTCCCCCGCAATGTTTAGGTCAAATCCAACGCTGCAATCCGACGCGGCAGAAGTGCTATACGCTCCAGACGAACTAGTTTTAGTCCGTTTCGGCCCTACTTCCGCATCATGGTCCGGCGCCACCAGCTCAACCCACTTGGAACACCTTTTCAACCTCTCCCACAACTTTACATCGTCCCACGTCTTCACCGTCCCATACCTCCGCAGACACTCCTGCCTCCACTCTTCGACAGTGAAATTGTAAACCGCCAAATCATCACTGCCACTTGGTCTCATACGACCGGCGTTCCTGTTGAAAAGATTAGTAAACAAGACGACAAATTTTCTGATTTCGGACCACCGACCCGAAATCATATCGGCGTTTCGCTCTGTACTCCCAACGAGCGTATAGAACGTCTCCCTAACCTTTGTCCAAAAAACCTTGCTTTTTTGGTAGTCGGCTGCAAAATGAATAATTAAATTAGATTTCCAGTTAACTTTTTTAATTAACTTTTTTTTTTAAAATCATTATTAAAAACGTTAAAACAATTACCGCAACGCCGATCCTCAGAAATGACTATCCAAGCCCGACACAAGGCTTCCTTCTCATCCGATGACCACGGAGTGGTTTTCCGTTTCATCCTCGGAGTCGAAGCCGGTCCCGGCCCGTCCGTTGCAAGTTGTTTTTTTCGGTGGACGCGTCTTCTTGCTCCCATAGCATCACCGTGTGATTCTTGTGTCTCCGGAACAACAAAGTTAGGAGACGGTTGTATGTTGGATTGTTGAAAGCCGGATGTTTCTTGCGACCCCGAAAAAAACATCGATTGGTCTGGTGACGACCATAAATCGTCGTAACTATAACCTGAATCTAGGTTTGGGTACCAATTTCCAGACATGTTTTTAAAAAAAAGTTTGGAAGATGGGTTGATTTTGGGTTTTTTTTTGAAGTTGTGGTGATTGTTTTATGTGATTTTGGGTGTGGTAATTGTTTTAGGTGATATTGGGTTTATATATAGGAAGAATAATTTTTTTTTATTAAATTAAAGAGCCCAACGGCTCATTTGTGTACACTCCAACGGCTATGTCACGCACCCCAATGCTCCTTTACGCCACCTTTCTCCCGCGACCCACCTTGCGCCTGCTTTGAATTCCGCGCTCGCGCCCCTCTCACGCCCCGGTGGTGTGGTGCTCGCGCCCGGAGGAGCTCTCGCGCCCCCGCTGAAGCCCCACACCCCTCAGCCTAACCTAGCACCAAGGTGGTTGCCAAACAACCTCAGTGTGGGACCAAGAAAAAATAAATACAATTTAAAAGAATATTCGTAGTGTATTATCTCAGCTAAAAAGTAACTGAAACTTACATGAGTTGAAATTTAAAGTATATCATTCATGTTATGTCCTAAACCAAAAGCAAATTTCCTTAACCCTTAGCTTGAGATATAGACTTTATACTTTTCTTGCATAGTATTATGCTTTAGTAACAAGTTATTATTATTTTGTTTTTTTGAAGTTTCAAAGATTTAATTCAACAACAAATGATGATGAACATTATACGAACAATATTTAAATTTGAACAACCAAAATAATTGACTAGTATAAATCAATGGTAACAACATTATAATCAAAGAAAAGAAAAAAATAAATTATGTTCATATATGGTAATGATTATTTATTGAATCAAAAAGGTCTATGTGACCATTAACATATAGAGATGTATACAATTATTCATAAAATAGACGTTACATCAGATTTTGCAAAATTTTAAAGCTTAAGAAGCCACAAAATAAAAAGATATAATCATATATTACCTCTTAGGGTTCTATAGTGGCCAGTAGATGGAAAAATACCTCAAAAAGAAGATGAAAGCTTTTACTTTAAAGGACACTTACAAAAAACCATGCATCTTATAATTAATTTGTCACAAAATATCAATATGTTACCTTAAAATCAATGATATAGGTTGATTAATTGTATATAGTCTTTACCTACACCCGACTTTTTCACGAACTTTTTCATTCACGGATTACTGGAATTAATACTCATTCATGGACAAATAACTGACAGATTATTTATCGTTGAAATTCATCTAATATGTTGCGTGACGACATGGATATGATTCAATCATGAAAGCATACACATAAAATCAGTAATCAACCAGATTAAAACTTAACTATTCAAGATGATATGAAGAAAACATGTAATCATAAACTTAATCTAAAAAACACAAGTTAAAGACTTAAAAGTACTTAAAACAGTTGAACCATAGCTATGATTTATTCTAAGAACAATAATAACAATAAAAAGGTATCATTTCCATTTAATTAATTATCTGCATCTCTCTATACATAACAGTAGCAGCCCACAATCACCTAAAATTGGTAGCAAATTACCGACAATTGTCACTAAATGTTGAGCCTCTCACTATTCATACTTGAGTTGCATCTAACTTAAAAGTTTCTCAATAGAAACCATATACATACACCTTTTTTATAAATATATACACACCCCCACATCTACTATAAATATTATAAATAAGACCAACCTTTATATATAATAATAATATTAATAATAATGATTAATTAGTATATCCCAATAATCATAACCACTTCAACAAAAATGATCTATGAATACCAGTTCATGGCAGGTAATTGGTATGACCCTAACAATGCCTGTTGTTGTGGTAACTCCATAACTCCACCTTCATTATTGCCATCTGAAAGAAACCGTTTCATGTATGGCGAATTACCTGTTTGCCCTTCGTCGGGCCAGAAAAAACCCGGGAATGATCGTTTCATAGGAAGAAGATTCGATGTTGTGATGCTGACGTTGTCGTTGTCGTTTGAGTGGTGTAACATAGTATTGTAGACTATGTTGTTGTGTTGATCTTGATTCTCCAGCATTATGTTGAAACCTGTCGGTCTAGTCACACCAGGTGAAATCGACGGTGGGATCGACGACAACATCCCCGTCATCTGGTGATCGCTGCCGTCGCTTTCCACTGGTCGTTGCATATTATTCTTCTTGTATATTCGACATAGCACCCAATCATCCAACTAAAATAAATAAATAACAAAAAATAATTATAGCTTAGCAGTATCAAGGTGTGTGAAAATAAAATAATAATGGTATAGACTTAAATAATAGTACTATATATTAAAATAAGAAAAAAAAGTTACTAAACTAATTACCCGTAACGACGCTTTTTTATTAACTGGGTCACATCCTGGTGGCTTCGATATCGTTTTATTATCCGTAAGACGATATTCATGCATGATCCAATTCGTTTTGCCCCCTTTCGGAGGCTTCCCACGGTAAAACACGAGTGCTTTCTTGACACCAACCTTTTGGGTTCCACCGGACGTCAACACCGGCTTATCGGTCCCAGTAGCCTTCCAATAGCCAGAAGTCGCAGCTCGGTTTGGCCGAGTTCCGTTCGGATACTTCCGGTCCCTCGGGCTGAAGAAATACCACTCTTCTTCACCAAACGTGGCCTTAGCTACACAAAAATAGATAATAAAAGTTGAAAAGGTTAAAAAAATATTATTTCATTAAAAAGTAGTGTTCACATGTAAACGGTTAATAAACTGCGTCACTGCATATTTTGTTCATGAAGTTAAAAACTGTTATTTTATTAAAATAGTATTTACAAGTAAACAGGCAATAAGCTGCGTCAGCTATATATACCTGGAAGCTCCCAAGGATCAAACTTGTAAAGATCAACTTCGGCGATGATGGAAACGGGTAAAGGGGCGGAGGCGGCTTTCTTTTTTAGGTAGTGAACAACGAGCTCTTCGTCGGTGGGGTGGAACCGGAAACCGGGTGGTAACTGTGGTTGTTTTGATGCTGAAGATGAGTCCGTACTCTCCATGTTTATGTTATGTTATGTTAATCAAACTTGATTATACAGCTTTATGGTTAATCAAGAGATTAAATCTTTAGTTGTGATTAGAGGATTGAAAGAGCATCAACATCCTAGAGAGAGAGAGAGATGTAGAAAGAGAGAGAGTGTGAGTTGATGAAATTACAGAAGGTTATCTTTATAAGGTTATACGGACTATGGTATCAACAAGGGTATGATCGTATATGATAATTGTATTTTTGTAAAAGTAAAAGATTATTATTTAGATAATTAAAATGTTATAAGAATTTAAAGTTTTATATTTCTAAAGGTGATGTTTAGTTGAATGGATGTAAACCTATGTTCTCCGGTGAACACTTAAGTTCGATCTCACTTGTGTTATTTTTGGTGAATTACGACAATAAAAGATTTGAACTAGACATTGTGATGTTGTCAATTCGAATCTCGAGCCCAACTGATTTTTCGTCACGACGTGTGTTACACTAGAGATGTGGCGGCACAACTGTGAAGCCAGCATGGACCCGGTTAAGACGATATGGGCTGGTCAGAATGGGGCAACGGACTCTCCAATTTGAAAAGTGTGATGGCCAAAACAGAAAAAGAAAGTTATCGTTCTAAAAGAAAAAACCATGGGTGAAAACAAAATCTAGTTGTTTGTAAGCTACTTAAGATTAATTGCCTCGTTAAACATTTAATTCGTGCCAAGTTTAAATGAGCTTCGGTCTAAAGGCACGCTCACTCAATAAACAAGCTCAGTCTTAAGCTTCACTTGTTAAGCAGGCTGGCGCGTTAAATTAATTTTTTATTTTTACAATTTTTATTTGATATATGAATGATATAATTGTAAATTTATTATAGTTATATATGAAATTAGGTTTGAAATAACTTAATAATATATATTACGAATATAATTAACAAGATATAAACGATTTGAACTCAAAACACAAGTTTGAAGCAGCTTGAATTCGAGCTCTCGTATATAAAACGAGACAAGCTTGTTATCAATTTAAAATATAACAATGCAAGGACTGTACGTATAGTTGTTTATGAAAGCACATCACATTTATTAGATTTGTTTTAAACGCGTTATTGGTTGTCTTTATTCGTATAATATCAATTAAATCCAAAATCTCTTTATATATATGTTAGTAAGTTACAAGTCGAATTCCAATTAACATAAGCATACATAATTATATAATATAATTATATTTAGTTCTTAATCATTGTTAACTAAATATGTCAATTAATCTTCTCTTACTATGAGAATAGTAAACTATTATTTTCACATTGATTTTAATTATTTTTCGATCGTAATTACAACTATGCGAATAAGAATTGTTTAAAATTTTACTGATTATATAATAAACGACATAAGTTAAATAAAAAATAATGGTTAATATGATTATTTGAAGCTAAAGGATTATTTGTTTTAAGTTAATTTCAAGTGTGATTTCTAATTCTTACAAGAGGCTACCGAAATTAAAAAATAATAAAAATAATTATCATAGTGAATAAGATATAACATTTAAATGAAAGGTTGCTTTCCTAATTAATGCATTCAGACTGATTTTGTTGTGTCATGGTTGATTATTCTAAAAAACATTAAATTTTGGTTACATATATTAATACGATTAATATAAAATGGATTTTTACAAGCGTTACGCTAGAAATGAAAATTGGGCTACATATATAATGTGTAAACATATTAATGTAACAAGTAATAACATCTACTTAATAATGTAGGTGATCAATATTCATTACAACATTACATAAATCGAATTTATAAACTTGAACAAAAGATTATAATCAACAATGTGTATAATGCTCATTATACAAATGAACATTAAGTCAAAAAAAAATGAAAAAGTAGATACACCAATCTAATGAGCTCGGCGCACCGATATAAAGAATAAAGAGGTTAGGCACATTGATGTTAACAACGATGTTTCTTGGTCTCTTTTAGTTGTATTTAACTTGTTATAAATTATAATCTCGTGATGGATACCATCTTGGCCACACTAAAATGAGAGGAGTGATGAAACTTAGGGGCTGTTTGGTTTATTCAGATCTGACTTAGTCATATATGACTTAGTCTCTGTCCCATTCAGTAACAACAGTAAGTCTGACTGATTCAGACATAATTTTAATCATTCAGATGTTTTTCTGTTTGAAACCAAACACTCTGAAGTCTGAATGAATCAGATGTTTACATCTGAACGGTTCCATTCAGATGTAAACAAACAACATGAAGTTCTCTATTTCTTAAATACTAGGGTGCATGTTAACCCATGTATTGAATTCTTAAGATATTGTAAACAATTTTAAAAAGTTATCTGAAGTTTTCTTTTATATATAACTAGTATTATACCCGGCGCGTTGCGCCGGGCAGTTTGGTAAAACTCGTGCGATGATAAACTCAAACTTTGTTGGTCCCGGGCATTGAGGCGGTTAGTTGACGCATATTCGGTCGGTTTCGGTTAAGTGTGTTATAATATCAGAGCTAAAAACCAAAAATAAAACAAAAACATATAAATTTGATGTGGATTAATTTAGTGGCGTCGGTCGTTAACAATTGGGCATTGGGAAGATCCGAGCATTTTCAATCCCGGAAGTTGAGGCGGTGAGTCTGCGCAAATTCGTCTTATTTTCGTGTACCAAAATTAAAACAAAATGTAGTGAATCTACGCGAATTCATTCGGTTTTCATTATATTTGTCATGATACCGGAATTAAAAAAACAAAAAACAAAAAATTTCAAGGACAAATACGGTGACGCCAAGTGGCTCAATCGGCACTTAGCCAAAGTTTGATTTTACTCTAGTTTTTTTACCCGGCCAGTTGCGCTGGGAAGGTCGATAAAACTTAGACGGTGGTAAACCAAGCGTTTTCGGTCCTAAACGTTTAGCCGGTAAGTCGATACGAATTTAGTCAGTTTCGGCGACGTGCGTTATTGTACCGTTTCCCGTCGCAAAGCGCGGGCTCTTCCGCTAGTTTTTATAAAAGCACCTTAAAAGTAAAAAACTAAAAAAGAGAGAAAAAAATAATGAAATAAGAGATAAGATTTGCTAGTGGAAATGCTTGAACTTGGATTGCAAATGTGGAACATTATCCTCTTATCACTATGTTAACAACTATTATTTCTATTTATTTAACAAAGAAAACCAATTAAAATAATAAAAAATGAGATTTGTGACACCAAACTTCTCTTTTATACTTCTTATATACTAGGATTTTACCCTACCGTTGCGCCGGGGCAGTTGGCTGGTAAAACCTTATCGTTACGATGGCGAGTTAACATAGATTCGATCAGTACCGGTCACGTTCATTATGGTAGAAACAACGTTGATAAAATCTAATCGTTAAAACACAAAAAAATAAATCCGTTAAATTAATATATAAAAAACAAAATATTTAAAACGGTGTTTATTTGTTTGGTAAAACACAAGCATTGAGGTCCCCCGTGTTGCGGGGGTGAGTCGGTAAAACCCGTGTGCTGGAAAACCCGAGCGTTACGATGGCGAGTCGACGCGAATTCGGTCAGTTTCAATTATGGTATAACCAACGTTGGTAAAACCCAATCATTAAAATCCAAAAAAAATAAAAATCGTCAAATTAACATATAAAAAATTAAATATATAAAAGAACGTTATTCGGTCGGTAAAACCCGAGTGTTGCAGTACCCGGTGTTGTGCTGGTGAGTCGGTAAAATCCGGACACTGTCGGTGTCGCGCATTGCGGCGGTAAGTCAACGCAAATTCGGTTAGTTTTGGATACGTTCGCTACGGTATCAGAACTAAAGAAAAATCAATAAAATCCCGACGTTGGTAAAATTGAGTGTTGTCGGTGAGGGTTGCGACAACGAATCGGTAGAAATTGGACGTTGGTAAAACCCGAGCGTTATCGTTCTTGTATATTATGACAGTAAGTCGATGTGAATTTTGTTATGTTTGTTATAATATCAGAATTAAAACAAAATAAAACATCAAAGTTCATGTGACCAATGGAGTGGTGCCACTTGGACCAACAAATGCCAAGCGACACCAAATTTCACAATTATTAAATATAATAATAATAATAATTTAAGTTCTATCATTACTACAACTTATTGATACTTTGGTGATATGTTTGGGTCCCAGTCATTCAGTAGAAACCTCGACAATAACAAACACTTTAAATTTCCATGTTACTAAAAAGAAAAAAAGAAAAACAAACTCAAAATATGTTATAGTTTAGATTTATAAATAAAAAACAATTTTGTATGAGAAAATGGTGACATGCTTTCACATACTTATTACGTGTGTAGAGAAGACTCTTTACACAAAACATGTTTTACTTCATGTTACGAACAAATGCTATTTAGAAAAGGTGATTTAAATTAAAGCAATATTGTGTTTTAGAAAAAAATAATAATAACTTGCCTACACATTACTAAACGTCGTATACAGTGCCGGCTATAAGGGAGGGCCGGGTGGTCGACGCACCCGGCCCGACACCCGATAGGCCCTGATTTTTTTTAAGGATTCTATATATATTTTTTATGAAAATATATAATTTTTAAACTTTATTACAAAACTACTTGCTTAGTATAGTGGCAAATGGATATGACTTTTAACCAAAAGGTTGTGGGTTCTAACCTTACTTAATATATTTTAATTCTATTTTTATATAAAAACTGATTTTTTACACGACCAAATTAGAAAGCCCAAAAAAAATAAGGTTTATTTAAAAATTAAATTGTTTAGACCCAACAAGATACCCCTTTTTATTAAGGCCACAACTTTTTTTTACCTTCGGCCCAAAAATATTTAACTGTTCTTGAAGCCGAGTCTGATAGCATATTTCAAAGAACGTGTAAATGCACCAACACATACACATGAACAAATGAACGTAAACAAGCTCAAACACATACAAACAAATACATATTGAAGAAACACTAAGTGAACCCACGGGCAGATTATAGATAATCTGGGGGTTAAGTAATGTTTCCCACGAGGATGAGGTCCAGCAGAGAAGGTTGTTCTTCTGGAGACCTGCAAAACAGACACCGTAAGCTCGTCACTGAGAAGGGGGGGTTCCTCCTTGTGACCACCCTCCGGCGTGAGAATCAGACTAGATTGCTCTGAATATAAGTGTATATTAAGAGATTGCTAGATAAGATTGAGATATCAAATGATGTCCTTACCATTCCAAGGTGTTGGAGTATTTATAGCCGAAGGTAGGTTTCCTAGAAGGTACAGCCGGCTGAATAGTATTCCTGTTCCACCAACAGTGGACTACGCACAGGCCATGCTGGTTGGTGGATAGGCTACGGCCAACAGTAAAGGTCGGCTGTATACTGTTCCTTTACTGCCGGCTATGCACTGTTCCACCAACTGTAGGCTGCGCATGTCCCATCGTAAGGGTTGGTGAGTAGTGTAACACCCCGACCGATGGCGGATTATACATCGGGGCGCCACGTATTGTTTCATTACTCGCGACACTATTTGGGTGTCAATATTTAATAAATACATTTCCTTGCGCACGCGCAGAACATGACATAAATTAACATAAATCATATCATAACTTGAAATATTCAAATAACATAAACTTGTCTTGTTACATTTTAAACTAGGTCCAAAAGAAAGAAAACATCCTATGTGTCCTCAAGCTTCCAGAAACAGCTACAGCAAACCTGAACATGTGTTAAAATAAAACGTCAACACTTGCGTGTCGGTGAGAAATCAAGTTTAATAAATATAAATAGATAACAATATCTGCGCGCATCATGTGTATAACTGGTGTTCAACAAGGGTGTAATCAGATTGTGATCAAGCCTTAGATCATAGCTCATAGTTCAATCCGTGCTCCCAATTGAGCACAAAAACAAGAAAACTGTGCAAGTGTAAACAAAAGAGAAATCATAAACGATAGTTCTCCCGTGTTCATCTAATGGATCCATGAAAACTGCGGAATAGGCCGACAAGACGGTTAATGATCCACACATACAAATAAACAGCCAAGTCTACGTCCATAACACATGGGGTTTTGCGCGACAAAAGTTCATAAACAAGTTTAAGACTCAAGTTTGTACGAACACATGAACATCCCAAAACATTAAAAATAAAAAGGGATTAGGTACGAGATTACTCATCTGAAAAAGGTATGTTGAAAGATAATGCAAGAAACAATCACAAGTTAACCTATAAATAAAAGTTTATTGATTTAATGATTGATTTTATGCCTTGAATATATGTTAGCATAGTAATATGTATCTTTAACAAATTATTATATATTATATATTACCGGAAATCTGGGCAGGACAAGGGAAAAGATGAAGGCAGAGAGAGGAGGCGGCTGAGGAACAACGGCAGAAGGCAAGGAGAAGAGAGCAGAGGGGAGTTTAAGTGTTTGTGTGTGTAGTGTTAACTAACAAGAAAATAGTATTATATATAGGGAAACCCTAGGGAACACAATCCCTAAAAAGGAGGAAAAGATCTTATCAAATCAAGCAAAAGATATCAAAAGGCAAAAGATTCCAAAAGCAAAAGATATCACAAGATATGGCAGCAGGGGAACAGGAAAAAGGCTGACAGGTTACAGAATAAAGCATGGGAGGAGTCAGATAAAGGTACTGGTCAAGGCATGCAAAAGAAGATTTCAAAAGATAATGTCAGTCACTTTTTCTGCCAACCAATGGGGTTGGTGCGCATGCTGCGCCGAAAGTGACTATTCAGACAGAAGATAAGATATCACAAAAGAATACAGGCAGACCTAAACAGAAGAAAAGACTTAAGGTCTAGCGCGAGAAGACTCGAGCACACGCGCGAGGGCGAAGGCAGACAGAGAACAATCCACAGCGCGCCGCGGGAAGAACTACCATTCTTAGCGCGCTGCGAGAAGAACTACAATTCTTAGCGCGTCGCGGGAAGAACTACCGTTCTTAGCGCGCTGCGAGAAGAACTACAATTCTTAGCGCGCTGCGAGAACAGTTCGCCTCGCGTATCGCAGGAACAACTGGTCTTCACGCAGGCTTCCTTGTAAGGAGTCTGGCGCGTGGAGCTGCGCAGACATCCTTAGGCGGGAAGAACCAAAGGACAAGCAAAGAGTTAAGAGAAAGGGGTGTTCAAGGCGTAAGGGTTAAGCAAGGAGGCGGGACGGCGACAAGAAAGAAGAAGAGGCGGGACGGCGGAAAGGAAATTATTATTATTAGTAAGTAATATAGAAATATATATATATAATTTATTTAATGTTAAATTTTACAAAGATTAATAAACAAATTTAAATCATAAAAAAAAGAATCGGATTCGAAAACGGGTACCTGGGTCGGGTCGGATTGGGCAGTTGTCACAGTCTCCCATACTTTAAGAAATTTCGTCCCGAAATTTATCTCGAAGTAGGTTGCGCAGAGAAAAGGTACGGGTACTTGATCTTCATCTGATCTTCCCTTTCCCAAGTGAACTCGGTTCCGCGCTTGGACTGCCAACGAACTTTAACAATAGGGATGCGACTGCGCTTGGTTTGCTTTACCTCGCGATCCATAACCTCAACAGGCTTCTCAACAAAGTGCATAGACTCATCAACTTGAACTTCATCAAGTGGTATGTGAAGGTTCTCATCAGCTAAACATTTCTTGAGATTGGATACATGGAAAGTTGGGTGCACATTGCTGAGCGCAGGCGGTAGGTCTAGCTTGTAGGTAACTTTTCCCACCCTCGCGAGAATCTTGAATGGACCAACATAACGAGGTGCAAGCTTACCTTTCTTCCCAAAGCGGACAACACCCTTCCAGGGCGACACTTTGAGGAGAACAAGATCACCAACTAGAAATTCGAGAGGCTTTCGCCTGCGATCTGCGTAACTCTTCTGTCGGCTTCTGGCAGTCAGCAGATGATCACGGATCTTGGCGATTTTATCGGTTGTCTCTTGAACTAGTTCGGGTCCTGTGATTTGAACTTCACCCACTTCGTTCCAACAAATCGGTGAACGACACTTTCGACCGTAAAGTGCTTCAAATTGGGCCATACCGATACTGGAATGATAGCTGTTATTATAAGAGAACTCGATCAGAGGTAGGTGTGAATCCCAATTACCTCCAAAATCAAGAACACATGATCGAAGCATATCCTCAAGGGTTTGAATGGTTCGCTCAGACTGTCCGTCAGTCTGAGGATGATATGCAGTGCTCATGTCCAAACGAGTTCCTAACGCAGATTGGAGAGATTTCCAAAAGCGAGATATAAAACGGCCATCGCGATCGGATATGATGCTCAAAGGAGTACCATGACGGCAAACAATTTCCTTGACATAAAGATGCGCAAGTTGTTCAACACGGTAGGTTTCACGAATAGGCAGAAAGTGGGCAGACTTGGTCAATCGATCCACTATTACCCAAATGCTATCATGTTTGCTTGCGGTCAAGGGTAACTTGGTGATAAAGTCCATTGCTATACTTTCCCATTTCCACGTAGGAATTTCAGGTTGTTCGAGCAAACCAGATGGGCGTTGATGTTCACCTTTTACCTTAGAACAAGTTAGGCATTTAGCTACGAACAAAGCAATATCCTTTTTCATACCAGGCCACCAATAAGAAAGGCGCAAATCTTTGTACATTTTGTCAGCACCAGGATGAACGGAATACCGAGATTTGTGCGCTTCACTCAGTATGACAGAGCGAAGATTCTCATCATTGGGAATCCAGATGCGATTGAGATAGCAGAGAATTCCACTCAGATTAGGGACAAAATGCGCTTCCGCGCCACACGCTAACTCGGCGCGAAGGTTGCCATTGCTGATGGATGCGCGCTGCGCGTCACGAATGCGTGATTCAAGATTGCTTTGAATCGGCGCGAAGTGAAGCTGCGTGCGCGGCAAGATACAGTTAAGTTGGCTGGGCTGAGCACATCAGCTACCACATTAGCCTTTCCAGGGTGATACCGGATCTCACAATCGTAATCGCTGATGAGTTCGTTCCAACGACGTTGTCTCATGTTAAGTTCCTTTTGATCAAAAATATGCTGAAGGCTTTTATGGTCGGTGTAAAGGATACACTTAGTACCATAGAGGTAGTGTCTCCAGATTTTCAAGGCAAATACAACTGCACCAAGTTCAAGGTCGTGAGTTGTATAATTCTTTTCGTGAATCTTGAGTTGCCTTGACGCGTAAGCGATAACCTTGCCTCGTTGCATAAGTACACAACCGAGACCTTGGTTGGAGGCATCACAATACACGACAAAATCATCATTACCCTCTGGTAAAGTTAGAACAGGAGCTTCGCACAACAATCGCTTGAGCGTCAGAAAGGCTTCTTCTTGCTTCGAGCCCCAAATATACGGTTTGCCTTTGTGCATTAAAGCTGTTAAAGGCAAAGCGATCTTTGAGAAGTTCGAAATAAATCGCCGGTAGTAACCAGCTAAGCCCAGAAAGGAACGGATTTCGGTAGGAGTGGACGGCGTAATCCAGTTCTTGATTGCTTCAATTTTGGATGGGTCGACATGAATACCCATCTTGTTTACAACATGACCAAGAAACTGTACTTCATCCGACCAAAACTCACACTTGGAGAGTTTGGCAAAGAGTTGCTCGGTTCGAAGCTTTTGCAACACCAACCGAAGATGTTGCTCATGCTCGGCCTTGGTTTTAGAATACACCAGAACATCATCGATGAACACGATCACGAATTTATCCAAGAAAGGCCTACACACCCGATTCATTAGATCCATGAAAACGGCGGGTGCGTTGGTTAAACCGAAGGACATGACCAAGAATTCAAAATGGCCATAACGGGTTCGAAAAGCAGTCTTGGGAACGTCTTCTTCGCGGATACGCAACTGGTGATAGCCAGAACGGAGATCGATCTTGGAGAAACAAGAGGCACCTTGGAGTTGGTCAAAGAGGTCGTCAATACGCGGTAAGGGATACCGGTTCTTAATGGTGCGCTTGTTCAGCTCGCGGTAATCAATACACATGCGAAACGTACCATCTTTCTTTTTAACGAACAACACCGGAGCACCCCAGGGCGAAGAGCTAGGGCGAATGAATCCTTTAGCGGTCAACTCTTGAAGTTGGCTTGCCAATTCTTGCATTTCAGCGGGTGCAAGACGATAAGGAGATTTGGCTACGGGGGAAGCACCAGGGACAAGATCAACACGAAACTCGACTTCCCGAGCGGGAGGTAAACCAGAAAGATCATCGGGAAAGACTTCAGGAAAGTCACGCACAATGGGGATTTCAGACAGTTTCTTCTTTCCTTCATCAGGTTTGACCACATGGGCTAAGAATGCAACACATTTCTTCCGCAAAAGTCATCGGGCTTCAGTGCATGACATTACCTTAAGACCGTTAGAGGGTTTCTCGCCGTAGATATGCAGATCACCATTTTCTCGAGGAATGCGAATCATCTTTTTGGCGCAGATTACTTCGGCGCGATTTTGCGAGAGCCAGTCCATACCGATAATAACATCAAAGCTTCCAAGCGGCATAGGAATGAGGTCGATTAGAAAATCGTTTTCGTTAAGGTTAAGCGTGCAATCTTTGATCACGGAGTTTATTAAAATAGTTTCACCATTAGCCAATTCAACTGAAAAGTTTTCGTTTAAGTTTATGCGCGGTCGCGCAAGTTTCTGCTCAAATGCGCGAGAAATAAAACTTGTATCGGCGCCAGTATCAAAAGTATGGATGCATATTGTCCGTTAAGTAAAAATGTACCATTAACCACGTCATTATTCGCTTGCGCTTGGTGCGCGGTTATATTAAAAGCTCGGCCACGCGTCACTTGGTTCGAAATTTGGTTAACTGGGTTTGCTTGCGTAATCTGAACTTGTAGTCTCGGGCACGCGTTCCGGAAATGACTGGGATCACCGCAGTTATAGCACGACCTGGGTCGTGGATTAGGGTATGCTGGTTGTGGGTTTAGCGGGTAAGTTGGTGTTTGCGCGATTGGGTTGGCGGGAAGGATTCTACAGTTCTCAGCAGTGTGACCAGTACGGCCACATCGGTTGCATTGTCGACATGGGATTTGAGTTGGGTGATGAAGTCTACAGGTTGGGCAAAAAGGTTGGTTTCCTGTGTAGGGTTTCTTAGTTGGCGGGGCAGGGAGTGCTGGATTGGTTAAGGCATAGTTGTGGACTACAGGAGGTGTTGGGTAGGTCGACAGTGGGTTAGGCGCGTAAACTGGAGGTTGGTAGGTGGGTTGCTGGACAATGGGCGGGTTGGTAAGCGCATAGGCTTTGCGCCTGCGCTTGAGGTTGTTACGGTTTGAGGGTTCTGGTTTGGTTTCTGTTGGTTCTGGGACAGTCTTGGTGGGTTTGGTCTTCTCAGCTCCCCGCAGGAACAGGGTTCCTGCCCTGACATGGTTGTCGCTGAGCACAGCGGCCAACTCGATGGCGTCAGAGAGGGTTAGTGGGTTCTTGGCCCATACAGAATCTTGGATTTCCATGGGGAGACCCCCAAGGAACTTCTCGATGGCTCGGCGGGAAGGGGTAACTAGGTGCGGGACAAGCAAGCTTAATTCATGGAAGCGCGTCGCGTACTCGCGCGCTTCGCCACTGTACTGTTTCAGGTTCCAAAACTCTTCCTCCAGGCGCTTTACTTCGTTGGGAGGGCAGAACTCTCGCGTCAAGATTTCCTTGAATTCCTCCCAGAGCATGCTAGAAGCAGCCTCTGCGCCACGCGCATGAGCTACTCCATTCCACCAAGTAAGCGCCCTTGATTCTAGGACACTTAAGGCGTATAAGGTTCGTTTGTCCGGAGGGCATTGGGTATGGAGGAAAGTGTTTTCAATTTTCTCGAGCCACTGGAGCATCACGGTGGCTCCTTCAAGTCCGGTGAATTTCGGAGGGTTACCCGCATTGAAGGATTTAATATTGTATCCGGAGGGGTTGGGATTATTTTGGTTTAAGGCTTGGGCTATCGCGGCGGCCATTTCCTGGGAACGTTGCTGTCTACGCCTGCGCGAGGCTTCTCTCCTCTGAAATCGGCGAGATAGCGGAGGCATTCTATAAAAGTTTTAATTTTTGTTAATATCTTGGCATAGGAAATCGTTTTAGCGCAAAGTATATCGTCGTAAAGCTTGTTTCGCGAAGTTAAATGCTATCAAATTTTGAGGTAAAATATGAATTCAAATGCAAACTTAATACAGGCAATGAATTCGAATTGAAAATCGACAATTCATGTATCACCATGACTTTTCAAATCTTCAATTTAAAATATCGAGTAAATAAATATTGGAGATTGACAATTCATGTATCACCATGACTTTTCAATCTTCAATTTAAAACATAAAGTAAATAAATATTGGAGATTGACAATTCATGTATCACCATGACTTTTCAATCTTCAATTTAAAACATAAAGTTAATGGTAATTGAAAATCAACTATTCATGTACCACCATGACTTCTCGGATTTTCAATCCCCACAACAAACGAATATGTAAGTGAAGAAATAAACTGAAATTTAATAAAAATCGAAAGATCGCGAATAAAACATGAAATCAAGTGCTGCGTATGCGCCAGCATATTTTATAAATATCGAGTAAATAACAATTAGCGCGCAAACATGAGATATTTCTCATGCGCGAGAAGGGACTCTTAGGTATTCTAGGTCGTTACGTCTAACCACCTAGCCTAAAGTCACGGAGCTCTGATACCAATCTGTAACACCCCGACCGATGGCAGATTATACATCGGGGCGCCACGTATTGTTTCATTACTCGCGACACTATTTGGGTGTCAATATTTAATAAATACATTTCCTTGCGCACGCGCAGAACATGACATAAATTAACATAAATCATATCATAACTTGAAATATTCAAATAACATAAACTTGTCTTGTTACATTTTAAACTAGGTCCAAAAGAAAGAAAACATCCTATGTGTCCTCAAGCTTCCAGAAACAGCTACAGCAAACCTGAACATGTGTTAAAATAAAACGTCAACACTTGCGTGTCGGTGAGAAATCAAGTTTAATAAATATAAATAGATAACAATATCTGCGCGCATCATGTGTATAACTGGTGTTCAACAAGGGTGTAATCAGATTGTGATCAAGCCTTAGATCATAGCTCATAGTTCAATCCGTGCTCCCAATTGAGCATAAAAACAAGAAAACTGTGCAAGTGTAAACAAAAGAGAAATCATAAACGATAGTTCTCCCGTGTTCATCTAATGGATCCATGAAAACTGCGGAATAGGCCGACAAGACGGTTAATGATCCACACATACAAATAAACAGCCAAGTCTACGTCCATAACACATGGGGTTTTGCGCGACAAAAGTTCATAAACAAGTTTAAGACTCAAGTTTGTACGAACACATGAACATCCCAAAACATTAAAAATAAAAAGGGATTAGGTACGAGATTACTCACCTGAAAAAGGTATGTTGAAAGATAATGCAAGAAACAAGCACAAGTTAACCTATAAATAAAAGTTTATTGATTTAATGATTGATTTTATGCCTTGAATATATGTTAGCATAGTAATATGTATCTTTAACAAATTATTATATATTATATATTACCGGAAATCTGGGCAGGACAAGGGAAAAGACGAAGGCAGAGAGAGGAGGCGGCTGAGGAACAACGGCAGAAGGCAAGGAGAAGAGAGCAGAGGGGAGTTTAAGTGTTTGTGTGTGTAGTGTTAACTAACAAGAAAATAGTATTATATATAGGGAAACCCTAGGGAACACAATCCCTAAAAAGGAGGAAAAGATCTTATCAAATCAAGCAAAAGATATCAAAAGGCAAAAGATTCCAAAAGCAAAAGATATCACAAGATATGGCAGCAGGGGAACAGGAAAAAGGCTGACAGGTTACAGAATAAAGCATGGGAGGAGTCAGATAAAGGTACTGGTCAAGGCATGCAAAAGAAGATTTTAAAAGATAATGTCAGTCACTTTTTCTGCCAACCAATGGGGTTGGTGCGCATGCTGCGCCGAAAGTGACTATTCAGACAGAAGATAAGATATCACAAAAGAATACAGGCAGACCTAAACAGAAGAAAAGACTTAAGGTCTAGCGCGAGAAGACTCGAGCGCAACGCGCGAGGGCGAAGGCAGACAGAGAACAATCCACAGCGCGCCGCGGGAAGAACTACCATTCTTAGCGCGCTGCGAGAAGAACTACAATTCTTAGCGCGTCGCGGGAAGAACTACCGTTCTTAGCGCGCTGCGAGAAGAACTACAATTCTTAGCGCGCTGCGAGAACAGTTCGCCTCGCGTATCGCAGGAACAACTGGTCTTCACGCAGGCTTCCTTGTAAGGAGTCTGGCGCTTGGAGCTGCGCAGACATCCTTAGGCGGGAAGAACCAAAGGACAAGCAAAGAGTTAAGAGAAAGGGGTGTTCAAGGCGTAAGGGTTAAGCAAGGAGGCGGGACGGCGACAAGAAAGAAGAAGAGGCGGGACGGCGGAAAGGAAATTATTATTATTAGTAAGTAATATAGAAATATATATATATAATTTATTTAATGTTAAATTTTACAAAGATTAATAAACAAATTTAAATCATAAAAAAAAGAATCGGATTCGAAAACGGGTACCTGGGTCGGGTCGGATTGGGCTGTTGTCACAAGTAGGCAGCGGCTAATAGTGACAAACAGTACTAGAGGGTGCTCCTCCTCGTATTGTTGTCGGTGAGCTGTCACCCTGTGATTGGTTCATGGGCTGCTCTGGTCAAATTGTCTGTTCCGCCCATACCTTAGTAGGTATAGTACGAAAGACCTTCCAGAAGCATACAGACTGGCTCATTTAGGCGGGAGTATTCTCGCCTTGCTCATTCCTTCATGTGACTACTGAAGTGGCTAATGCCTTGTGCGTGTAGCCTTGCTGTTAGTGCGGGTAGCCTTCCCTGATGGCTTGTATCCGCAGCTGCGGGAACAGGCGGGGTACTTCACCATTGGGAGGCTTTCCCTGCGGGTACAGCTGGCGTACTGCGCGTATGGTTCTTTGAGCATGGTGGGTCCTGCTGGAGCAGTTGGTCATTGCGCTGACGTCCCTGTTCAAGGTGAGTCTTGCGGGTCCAACTGGGCTCTGCTGGGACCTACCTCTTCAAGTCCCCCCAGTCCAATGTTCTTCTCTTGAATTATTAATAAGTGAGGTGAATTTTTGGACTTAGCAAGGGGTTTTGAAAAGGGTTTAGTTTTTAGGTTTTCCGTGGTGATTCTTCCCGCGGTTTTCCTGATGTCACGCAGAAATTCCCGACTTTTCTGCTTGATCTTTGGGTGTGAAGCGGGTAGGTTTGTAACCTCCTCGCACGTCAGGAGCGTTGAGTCCCACTTGTGTGGATTCTCCATGGGGTCTTGGTAGTTTTCAACATAGTGATCAATTATGCTAAAACCACCAATTCCATCTTGGAGTTTCAAACAATATAGTTCTCGACGTTCCCGTCGTGCGGGGATGTTATTCCCGTTTTCGCAAGCATGGCCCAGAAGATCCTTCTTGGTTTGAATTCCCTGCAGAGTGCTAAGTATGTGAAGGGTTTTGCCTTGACACTGTACCCGCACTCGTCTTACGGTTACTTTACTTCCAAGGTATTCCTGGCGTCAATTCCCTGCGGGTGCTAAGTATGTGAAGGGTTTTGCCTTGACACTGTACCCGCATCCGCCTGACGGTTACTTGGTTGCCAAGTTATTCTTGGCTTCAATTCCCTGCGGGTGCTAGGTATGTGAAGGGTTTTGCCTTAACACTGTACCCGCATCCGTCTTACGGTTACTTGGTTGCCAAGTTAAGGGGTATTTTCCCGCTTACTTTTGAATCTTTTTGAATTTTGAATTTTGAAATTCGAAGGGTTGGTGGAAGGATAAGAACAGTCCAAACCTCTGAAACGTCGTGCGACGGTTTCTTCTGACTGTGTCAGGACGTGCAGGAAGTTATGGCGACGTGACAGTACATGGTCATTCCAGACGCTTTTTCAGGCGCGTGGGCGCGATTTTTCGGGCGCGTGGCCGCGAAATTAATGGTATGCGTCCTGTCAACAGCTGTTGCCAGCTTGCTTTTTGCCACGTGTCATAGTTTCATTGCACCTTCGTTTTCTCTCTCTTCCGCATTAATTTCATCGCATTAATTGCGATTAGTATATAAAGGGGGAGAGGGTTCTTTGTAATCCACACTTTCACTCTTCTCTTCATCTTCTTTGCGATTTCCGGCGAATACTCACCTTTTCAGGCAAGCATTCTCCCGAAATCGTTTTCTTCTTCTTTTACAAGATGTCTCGTGATCTCGAATTTACAGCTGACGACAAGAGTACTGCTGGCGAGTGCCAGTGTGCTCTGCCTGGCGATCTGTATCGGTACGTCGTCAGGAAGTTCATGCTCGAGTCTCTCGAGCCTGAGTTTCCTGAACCCCACCAGACGGTATACGATGCCCCCAGAGGCAAGATCGGGGTTTATGCTGCATTCTTTGTTTATGGGAATCTTAGGTTCCCATTGACAAAGTTTGTTTACCGTGTCCTTGAGAGGCACGGTGTTCATTTGACCGAGTTGCACCCCATGGCGATCGCCAAGATTCGCCACTTTGAGTGGGTGTGCCGGATTTTGGGCATTGAGCCCTATGCTGACCGCCTGATGACCTTCTACACTTGGAGGTGCATCCAGGGGTGGTATACCCTGATAACCCGAATCAAGGGTTTGAAGATTTGTGCGACCGAGCGCAGTCTTCGCGCGTGGAAGCGGGAGTTCTTCATATCCGCTCGCGCCATCCCCCTTGCCATGAAGTTTAAGAACGGGCAAGCTCTTCCCAGCCTTCACGCCTCCAACTACGAGGAGGCGGAATGGTTTTCGAGGATTTCCCGGGTCCAATCTCCGGTTTACCGGTTTGCGGAGTCCTGGATGGTGATGTTGGGGATGAGCCGGGTGTGGAAGGCGGCGGATGCGCAAAAGGTTCCGATCGTCCTCGAATACGGTTCGAACTCTGTTCCTTACGGTATGCTTTGTTTCTTTTTGTTGATTCTGAATTTCTTCTAACTTTTTTCCTGTTTATTTCAGAGGGGAACGACTTGCAGTCGCTCCTGAACCCGCGGGAGGCTGACGGTCCCGCACGGATGGGTACTCGCGCTCTAGATGAGAACGAATTGCCCATCCTAGAACAAACGGCGGATCGGTTCGTGGAGGTCTATCCGCTAGGCCATGAGATCCTTAGCGCCCGTCGGCCAGGTAAGGCGCTATTCGACCCTCGACCCCTCAATGTTGAAACCTCTGCTGGAATTCCTTTAATCGTATGCTCTGATGAGGAATCCGCAGATGGTCCTCCGTTGGTGCGGAAGAAGAAGGCTGCCGGCGGGAAGGGGAAGGAGAAGGCCTCCACTGCCGATCCAGCGCCTCGGTCTGATTCGGAGACCGAGAGCGAAGAGGTGGCGGGGAATCCCGGTGGTGATAAGACCACCACTCCGGAGGTTGCGACTGTCACCTCCGGAGAGCCAAAGAAGACGACGGTGACCGGCGCAAAGAGGCCGGCTCCATCGGGTTCGTCCCCGCCTCTCCGTACCTTTAGGCTCAAGAAAACCCGTAAGTACAAACTTCCTTTATCTTTATCTTCATAGCTTGTCATTTAACACTTATCTTCTTTGTGCAGGCGTGGATGTTGACGCATTCCAGGGTGAAGCGCAGAGGAGTACCTCTCCGCCAATGACGGTAGGCCCGGTCAGCCTACCTGAGGCGACGACCCAGGCGCCTGCTTCCGCTGGTTCAGTTGCTCACTCCTTCGGGTTCTCCTGGCCCGGATGCAGCCGCGCGTCGAGCTGCTTTGTCGTGAAAACGACAAGTTAAAAGCAGCTCGCCTTAAAGAAGTGGCTCAGGAGTGGGCTGTCCGGGAGGAGAACCAAAGGCTTTCCGCAGTGGCTGCGGAAAAGGAGAAGGCCTTCAAGGCCCTCGAGGTTGAAGTTCAGGCTCGACTCGAGGCCCGTTCCAAGGCTGCCCAAGCTGTTAATGAACAGCTTCGGCTGGCTAAGGAGACTGCGAGGAACGCAACCGAGAGGGCCACCAAGGCTGAAGCTGTTGCTGAGCCTCTACGCGTGGAGAATGAAGAGCTTAAAGCCAAATTAGAGGCTCTCCAGCAGGCTCATGATGCCTTGGCGATGGAAGACGCCAAAAAGCTCCAGGAGATCTTGGACCAGAGGGGGGTGCTTGACCATATTGAGCGGAAGCTAAAGGGCGTCGAAGAGGCTGCGGCTAAAGAAGTGTTGCTTGCCAACCTCAACAAGAGTGAAGCCGAACGCGCCCGTAACGAAGCTCAAGCTGCCCTCCAAGAAGCTCTGGTTGCCAAGGAATGGCTTCTTCGAGAAGCGTTGTCTCAGGTATGTTTAGCTTTATGTCTTCACGCTTTTCTTTGTAAAATAGAAAAGGTTCTGATACTTGTATTTTTTCTTTGTAGGTTGTGCATCGGGTCTTCTCAGAGACGTCTTATGACGATGCTATGAGCGCAGCCCTCAACGCTTCTCATGAGGATGGGGAAAAGGCCGGCTTCCTGCTTGGTCTAGGGTTCGTTGAGAAAGGCATCCCGCCTTCCAACTTCCCTTTGTTTGATGTGGATACTGAAGCTGTTTATGACCAAGCAGTGAACCAGTATGCCGCCTTCCCGCATCCGGTGGTGGAGAAGGTGAACGAAGTCGCTGCTGCTGATGATGGGCTAGCTATTCTTAAAGCCTTCCTTGAACCACCACGCTCTACTGATGGAGCGGGTCCAAGTGGAAGTGGTCCTGAAGCCTGATTCTGAAGATCCCTTTCCACCATTAACGTAGATTTTTGCTTTTGTATAGCTATCTTTGTAATATTTGAATTTGATGAAATAAAGATTGTGTTTGTTCTTTGCCTTGTTTATTTTACGCATGTTTTGATCTAACTTAGTAATTTCTTTAGTACTTAGATAAGTTAACTTTTTAACGTGGTAAATTATAAGTTTGTTTCGCTTCCTCTTTCATGATTGTGCGGGTATGACCGTCACTTACACTCAGTAGGATGGCTTAACTTTACTTATATCTGACCTGCGTGGAAGTTTTCCTCATCTTTTCCTTTGAAATTTTCTAAGTGTTCAGAATAAGTTAACCTTTGAACGTGGTAGATGATAGGTTGAAGTTTTGCTTCCTTGTTCGTGATTGTGCGGGTAAGACCGTCACTTGCACTTACAAGGATGGCTAAACTTTACTTACATCTGACCTGCGTGTAGGTTTTCCTTATTTTTAGCGTTGTGTTTATGCGGGTTTTGCCGCCTTCCACACGTAACGACTTACTTCTTCCCCCATTTATGCGGTGAATACCGGCACCAGTGTGGGAAGTTCATAAGTATAAAGGTAAGGCTATCAACACATTGTGAAAGGAGAATCATTTCCATTAGAAGTGGCTCTAGGCCTTTTCTTTACAAGTTTGGAATTGATCTACATATAACATTTGCGTAATTGAGCTCCATTCCATGTTCTTGTGATGGGAGTGCCATCGAGCCTTTCGAGCCGGTATGCGCCCTTTCCCAGGACTTCTTTGATAATGTATGGCCCTTCCCAGACCGGGGCCAGCTTTCCTGTGCGTTCTTGGTTCGAAGCCTCGTTGTTACGCAGTATGTAGTCTCCTACATTGAAGTTGCAGAGTTTTACCCGCGTGTTGTAGTACTTTTGCATTTGTCGCTTGTAGTTCTCTTCACGCACTGCGGCTAAGTCTGTGTTCCTCGGTTAGCATAAGATCCAACCGTCTTTCCGCATCATTGTCTTCTGGCTGAATCAAGACCCTTGGTGAGGGTAAACCAATTTCGACCGGGACCATGGCTTCCGTGCCATAAGTGAGGCTGAACGGGGTTTCTCCCGTACTGGACTTCTTCAGCGTTCTGTTTGCCCAAAGGACGTGCGGAAGCTCGTCCACCCAGCCGGATCTGTGTTCCAAGAGTCTTTTCTTGATGCCTTCGACGATGCTCTTATTTGCTCTTTCCACCTCACCATTACCTTGCGGGTGTGCTACTGAGGTAAAGGTGTGGGTGATTTGAAGTTCTTTCAGCCACTGTTGTAGCTTCTTGTCAGCAAAGTTGGTGCCGTTATCGCTCACAAAATTCTGTGGAAGTCCAAAACGACAAATAATAAATTCCCAAATAAATTTTTTGATATGTTTTGCGGTTGTTTGGGCTAAGGGTTTTGCTTCTATCCACTTGGTGAAGTAGTTGATGGCTACCACTAGGAACTGAACATTTCCTGCTGCTGTAGGGAATGGGCCTGTCACAACGATGGCCCACTTCTGAAATGGCCATGAAGAAGTGACTGGAACAAGTTCATTCTTCGGGCGGCGCGTGTTGGGTGCGTAAAGCTGGCAAGACCTGCATTTTCTGATGTATGCCAGTGCATCCGTATGCATCCCCGGCCAAAAGTATCCCGCGTTGTTTAGCTTTGCTACAACAGCGCGGGGACCTGCGTGTACTCCACAGATGCCTTCGTGTACTTCCCTTAGGAGGTAGTCAGCATCTTGGTTGTCCACGCATCTTAAGAGTGGGCCAAGAAAGTTACGTCTGTAAAGGATGTCATCGATGAGTTGATAACTTAGTGCTTTACAGCGTAGTTTTCTTGCCTGTGTTTTGGATTCTGGTAGTGTACCTGCCGCAAGGTATTTTATTATTGGTGTCATCCACGTTTCCGTGCCGGTTTGGATGACACAAATTTCCTTGTGCGGGACCGAAGGTGTCTCGAGGAGTTCAATGCGGATATCCTTTCCTAAGTGGGTAAAGGCTAATGATGCAAGCTTGCTTAACGCATCCGCAGATTTGTTTTCGCTTCGCTTGACGTGTATGACTTTGCAGTCATTGAAATCGCGCATAAGGGATTTTGCTTGTGCGAGGTACAGGGCCATTGTGTCGTTCACGGCCGTGTACGTCCCGTTGATTTGATTGGCTACTAACATGGAATTCACGTGGGCTTCCAAGTTTTTCACTCCCATCTTACGCGCAATTCTCAGCCCAGCCAGGAATGCCTCATACTCGGCTTCGTTATTCGTACTTGGAAAATCCAGTCGAATAGCGTAAGTGTATTCTTGGCCCGCTGGGTTGGTTAGTTTCAGCCCTGCGCCTGAACCCTCGTTATTGGCTGCCCCATCAGTGTAGAGTCGCCAGACATCATTGATGTCTTGTGCTGGAGAGGGTTGAGCCTCTTCCTGGCACTCTTTTTCCCGTGATGCAGGCACTTCTGCAATAAAGTCGGCCAGAACCTGGCCTTTTATGGCTGGTCTTGGCTTATACTTTATCGCGTATTCTCCCAACTCAATTGCCCATTTGGCTAGGCGTCCTGATAACTCGGGTTTGCCTAGAACGTTTGCAAGTTTGAAGTTGGAGAGAATGGTGATTGGGTGACCCTGGAAATATCGTCTTAACCTGCGTGAAGCGTGTATAAGTGCTAAGACTAATTTTTCGAGGGTAGAGTACCGGGTTTCTACGTCTGTTAGGATACGGCTGACATAATAGATTGGCATCTGGATGCCTTTTCGCTCTACTAGCAGGACTGCCCCGGTTGCTCTATCTGTTGCGGAAAGGTATAAGATTAACTCCTCTCCCGCTTCTGGTGCTGTGAGTGTCGGGAGTTCGATCAAGCGTGACCGAATCTCCTGAAAAGCTGCTTCCGCTTCTGGTGTCCAGCGGAAGTGCGTTTTCTTTAAACAGTTTCTCAACGTTGACACGAAGGGAAACGACTTATCCGCGTGGTTTGCCAAAAAGCGATTAAGTGCCACCAGTCGTCCATTCAGTGTCTGAGCCTGTTTGATGGTAGTAGGTGATTCCATTTTGATAATGGCTTCGACCTTTTCAGGGTTCGCTCTGAAGCCATCTTTAGTGACGATGACCCCCAAGAACTTCCCTTCTTCCATTCCAAAGTCACATTTGCTCGGGTTGAGCTTCATGTTTATCTTCCTGAGCGTGTTGAAGTCTCTTCGATGTCTTTCAACATCGCTTCTGGGTCAGGGCTTTTGATGACCAAGTCATCCATGTAGACTTCCAAGTTCCTCCCAATTTGGGCATGAAACTGGTTGTCCATCAGGCGTTGGTATGTGGACCCGGCATTCTTAAGTCCGAATGGCATCATTTGGTAACAAAATGTGCCATCGGGCGTCCGAAAAGCGGTTTTGTCCTGATCATCAACGGCCATGTGTATTTGATGGTACCCTTTATACGCGTCCAGGAAGCATTTAAGGCGGAACGGTACCAACGAGTCCACCTTAAGATCAATTTCGGGTAACGGATAACAATCTTTGGGGCATGCTTTGTTCAAGTCCTTGAAATCTATGCACATGCGCCATTGTTTGTTATTCTTCGGTACCATAACGGGATTTGCAACCCAAGTTTGATATCTACTAACGCGTACGATGCCTGCGTCAAGGAGTTCCTTGACTTGGGTTCTACACGCGTTAGTTTGTTCTGGCCCCATTACTCTGCGCTTTTGTACGATCGGCGTAACAGCCGGATCGCATTTGAGCTTATGCTCTGCCTTACTTCGGGGTACACCAGTCATGTCAGCTGGTGTCCACGCGAAGATGTCAGCGTTTTTTTGTAATAGGGGCTTGAGTAAGGTGCGTGTGGGATCAACAATTGTCGGGCCAATGGTGACGGCCTGGTCAGGGTACTTGCCAGTGAAGGCCCATTTTTCTGGTTCGGTGATGGTTGGTTTAGCCATCTTTGGTTTGGGTTTAGATGAGACAGATGCGATGCATACCTGGGGAATGCCGGTGATCATCGCTACACCCTCAGCTGTTGGCCATCCCATCATGCCGTGGACTGAGGATACCACGGCGTTGAATCTTGCCATCCCGTCTCTCCCGAAGAGAATGTCGTATGTGTGGTGTGGCTTCCTCATCACCACAAAGTCCACATCTTCTGTGCGGGAGTGTTTCCCATCTGTAAGAGTGACGGGGAAAGATAGGATACCCAGGGGGGTGTTTGTGCTGCCATCAAACCCTTCCATCGAAGCGCAGATCGTTTCCAGGCGTTCCTTGTCCTCGTCATCTAGCTTGTCAAAGAACTGCCTGTACATCACCGTTGACGAGGCACCGTTGTCAGCAAGAGTGCGAGAAGTGATGTAGTGCCCCAGCTGGCTTTTGATGACGATAGGGCCTTCTTTGCTGGGTCCTCCTGGCACTCGCGGGAAGCGCACCTCAGCTTCCTTCCACGCGCATGGTTCTGTCGTTCGCCTTTTTCTTCCTCTGATCTTACCATGAACCATGTTGTGCTGATGTCAACGGGCTTTCGTCCGTTGCCTCGGTACCGGTTGTCGTTTCTTCCTCCCTTCTTGATTGATGCCACCAGGTGTGCCAGTCTTCCATACTTGACGAATGCTTCAACAATATCCCTCAAGAATGTACACTCTTCCGTACCATGACCTTTTGTCCCGTGGAAGTCACAGGATTTGCTCTGATCCGCATTAGGTCGCTGCCGGATCATTGGAGCTTTTGGCCACGGTAGCTTTTCAGTGGCAAATATCTCCGTGACGCTTTTGGTGAGTGGCGTCCACCGGTGCTTTTGGCTTGAGGGGTGTGTGTGATTTCTTCCGCCAACAAGAGGGTGAGAGCTGGATGAGGTGTCAAAGTTTACCCTTGACTGCCAGATACCTAGCTTCCTCTTTTTGTTCTGCCGGGCGATCCGAACATTGTTCTCTCTTGTCCCCTGCGTGTAGAGGTGTGTACTCTGGGGAAGATCCCTTGTTGCCGAGACTTAGCTTTTTGGAATTGAAGCGGGTGATGAAGTCTAGTAAAGATTCATCCTCCTCTCTAACGCAATTGAGGATCGTCCACTGTTCTTCAGTATATTTCCTCTGCTGGCTGAAGTGCTGGCTGAACTTATTCTGAAAGTCCGCCCAATCATAAATGTGGTGGACCGGCAAGCGATCGAACCATGCCCTGGCCGCTCCGACCAGAGTCATCTGGAACATGTAACACCACGTGGGTTCCGTCCAGTTACTGACGGTTGCCCCCGCAATGAACCTGTTCAAGTGGTCGTCTGGGTCGGATAGACCATCATAAGTGCCAATGTTGGACATTTGTTTGGCACTTCTCGGGGCGATTGCTTCCGCAATGTCCCTTGCGAACTTTGACTTTCCTGCATTTGTAGCAGTTGGCCTAAAGGTTTTGGAGAAGTCACGCGGGTTTCTCTCCGCATTCGTTGGTTTAAAAGCTTCCCCAAAATTCCTTTTCGGCTGGAAGTCCGTTTCCTTACGCTTCCCTTTCGCCTTATGGCGAGGGTTTGCGTCGGTATCGGATTCTTCCCTCTCGTCGTCTGAGTACTCGCCCTCGCTGTTCATATTGAGATGTTGGCGAGTACTGCCGAATTCGTCAGCCTGTTGAACTGAACGCAAGCGTTCATCCAATTCAGCTTGGAACTCTCTCTGACGTGCTTCGGCCCACGCCTTCACTTGATCTAGTGTTTGGCGAGGGACCCTCGTTCGTTTTTCCAACTGGGCATCAGTGAACCCCAGTGGAATATTTGCTGCACTTGCCCCGGCTTGGGTAGTCGGGGTAGTGTTCGTAAGATTTGTATAACCGCCGGTGTTCCCCCCAGTTGCTGGGGTTGCGGTTACCGGGGTTTCTTGGTCGGTTACTGGCCTTGGGACCGGAGTAACGTTAACCATTTCTTCAGAAATTTTGAAAAAATAAACTAGTTCTAGCTTTGTCCCACGGATGGCGCCAATGAAGAAACACTAAGTGAACCCACGGGCAGATTATAGATAATCTGGGGGTTAAGTAATGTTTCCCACGAGGATGAGGTCCAGCAGAGAAGGTTGTTCTTCTGGAGACCTGCAAAACAGACACCGTAAGCTCGTCACTGAGAAGGGGGGGTTCCTCCTTGTGACCACCCTCCGGCGTGAGAATCAGACTAGATTGCTCTGAATATAAGTGTATATTAAGAGATTGCTAGATAAGATTGAGATATCAGATGATGTCCTTACCATTCCAAGGTGTTGGAGTATTTATAGCCGAAGGTAGGTTTCCTAGAAGGTACAGCCGGCTGAATAGTATTCCTGTTCCACCAACAGTGGACTACGCACAGGCCATGCTGGTTGGTGGATAGGCTACGGCCAACAGTAAAGGTCGGCTGTATACTGTTCCTTTACTGCCGGCTACGCACTGTTCCACCAACTGTAGGCTGCGCATGTCCCATCGTAAGGGTTGGTGAGTAGGCAGCTGCTAATAGTGACAAACAGTACTAGAGGGTGCTCCTCCTCGTATTGTTGTCGGTGAGCTGTCACCCTGTGATTGGTTCATGGGCTGCTCTGGTCAAATTGTCTGTTCCGCCCATACCTTAGTAGGTATAGTACGAAAGACGTTCCAGAAGCATACGGACTGGCTCATTTAGGCGGGAGTATTCCCGCCTTGCTCATTCCTTCATGACTACTGAAGTGGCTAATGCCTTGTGCGTGTAGCCTTACTGTTAGTGCGGGTAGCCTTCCCTGATGGCTTGTATCCGCAGCTGCGGGAACAGGCGGGGTACTTCACCATTGGGAGGCTTTCCCTACGGGTACAGCTGGCGTACTGCGCGTAAGGTTCTTTGAGCATGGTGGGTCCTGCTGGAGCAGTTGGTCATTGCGCAGACGTCCCTGTTTAAGGTGAGTCTTGCGGGTCCAACTGGGCTCTGCTGGGACCTACCTCTTCACATATGAACATGTACTAAACTACTAATAAGTTGTTGTAAATGACTAATTAGCTGATCATCCACTTTGGTACACATGCAAACATGCTGGGCACAAACTATGAATTCACTTTTTTATAAAAAAATCTCATACCTTTTTTTAATGCTTATCATGTACTATCTATTTTGCAAATGATGAAATCTCAGGTGTGCCTATGTTGTAGGACACGGGCACCTCTATCTTTTAAAGGATATATGACCTTTTGGTCTTATATATATATATATATATAAAAGTGAGAATCATTTTTCATTACATGATCAAATAATTAATTGTATAATCCAATAAGAAAGCAACAACCATTATAAAGGTTGTTACAGAATTAGCTTTTATATTATAGTATTAAATAAAAAAATAATAATAATAATAATAACTTAAGAAAAAAGAAAAGAAAAAGGACACAAGGGTAATTTGGTAGGATTAGTTGGTGGAAGGATATTAGAGGATAATAAGGGGAGTATGAAACTGAAAGGCAAGCGAATGAGAAGTTGACACGTGTTGATGATGTGGCATGGTGGGCCCATTTGGAGGGACGTTAGGGCTACAAAAAGTGGGCTGGCGATTAAGGGTAATATCGACCAATGGCATCAAAAACATCACATTTGGTACGATTTTAAGGGACATTTTTTCATGCCCATGTCATATCATCTCTAATCTTGTTATTATTAATATTAATCTACCCACTGTTCTTTTAACTTAATCACATGTCAAAAACAAACAGATATTTTGTGTGACGAGTATTAAAAGATCTTTAATGTAACAATATTAAAGATATTATGCAAACAACACGAGAAGCTTGTGATTTATTTAAAGTCGACTCGTTAAAAACTCGAATTAAGCAGGGTTTAAACGAGCTCAGGGCTAAAAATAAGTTTATTTAATAAATGAGTACAACCCCAATTACTAATTATCAAGTTCGAGGTAGATCGCGTCATGTTGTCATTTTGCCTTCTGTATCGATGTAAACACTATCTTTTAATGAATGAAAATGTACAATCGTTTTCATAGTTATGGTTCTTATATGTAAAGTTTTGATAAAAATAACTAAATAAAATATATTATGTTATGAATAAAAGTCACATTTATAAATATTAATAAGTGTAAACAAATAAAATAACAAAATAGTTAATAAATAATAAAATGAGTCAAATTCGAACATAAAAAAACTACAAGCAAGCTTGAGTTTTATAAATAGAGCTCGAAAAGAATCAAAAGGCTACTCTTAACTCAACTTGTTTACAATCGCACTCTTTTGGGGACTCATAGTCATTGTATAATTTGTTTTATCGGCTCAACCGATAGTTCAATCTACATGAAGCTGCTATGATACCGTACTGCAGCACCAAAGGGCGGCTCAACATATATACTGGATTCAAGAGAGATTTTAATATCATTTATATATTCATAAAAAAAGATGAAAATTATTTTGATGATATATTTTTTTCTTAATAATTTTTTCTTAATCAAAATTTTTAAGAAATCATTACTTTGTCATCAGTGGAATTTGTACTAGGTATTATTATTCATCAAATATTGAAGACAAAAAATCAAATAATTTAAGAAAAATCTTCTCTCTCCCCATATTGTTATAGGGAAGAAAGTATTGTAGGGCCAACTCTTGTAACATTTCAAGTGGCGTATAAACCATTATAGATAATGATTTTGTGTACATAATATACCTTTTAAGCTAGTAACCTCTAGTTGATTATATGCTAACATACATTGATCTCAACTATTGATTATAAAAATGAAAGGTCAAGATTTCTTCTTAAACTACTTAGGAAAACTATTACTATATGTTTTCTGGGTGCATTAAACATGGGTCCTCATCATAATGACATAAAGGTCAGTTTGCTGTAGAAATATGCCAAATATGGTCACATCGATGTGAGACAAAGGATTGGTTAGAAAATGAGTTTGTAGGAGGTTTTTAAAGATTCTGGCACTTGAAAGTTTTTCGGTCTTGAAATTTTAGTTTTATAAAGACTTTCTTAATAAAAAACAATTACAAATAAGAAAATAAGAAAGTAAAAACAATTAAAAAGTCATATCCGCGTCACAAGTGAGGACATTCTTTGTCACAAGTGAAGACGCTTTTTTCACTCTCTTTATCATCATGTCCTTCCTCCGTTACTCTCTTGTAGATGTCGGTCCGAAGCATCCTATGACCATCCTGTTTGAAGATGGTCTTGCTAAAAATAACAAAGATTGACATTGATAAAAATAACAAAACCACTTATAATTTATAATCTGCGAAAATATCTACTACCTATTGTCATCGATTAGTCGAAGTGTGTAAATATATTACACTGATCTAAAACATGCCAAAACAACTTACAAGACCAAAAAACACTTAATTTTACACTAAACTCGGCTTTCAGTTAAATTTTAAATCTGAATGTACACAAGTTATTAAAGAAAATCAAATAAATTAGTATATGAAAATGTTATTAAAAAGGCAATCCGATTCTTCCTTCTTCGTTGAGGGCTTCACACTTCCATCTCACGTCTTGACCATCTTAGCTCATGGCTGTGAAAAAGAGAGAGGGGCGTGGTGTACCATATGGTCACCATGTCACATAGGCTCACGCGTGAGTTTGCGAGTACCACACCATATGATCTTAGTTGAGGACTTGCGTGACTAAATGAGAATGACATAATGGGTAAAATATGTGGTACGATTCATGTACAAGATTGAATGTAGGGCTCAAAGGACAAATGTATTAAGTTGGAAAGTTATAGTCAAAGCTATTGATGAAGAATGGTTGCTAAGTTGGTTTGTTAAGTAAAGACTTGAGAGTATAGTTGTTAGCCTAATATAGTATTACATAAACACTGTGTTTAACTCTTTCACAAATGTAACATGTATTTTTAAACTCACTTTTATAAAGGTTTGGAAGTTCTCACATACTTAAATGCTACAACCCTTGAAATACTTAAGAAAAAAAAATTAATAATGATAATAGTAATCACTGTGCTAAGTGTTTCTAGTTACATAAATTGTGTAATCAAAGAATAGCAATAATTTTCATACAAATCATGTTACTCCGACGTCATCATATTTCTACATCAACTATATGTAGGTCCTATGGACAGATCAAACAACACAACAAACTAGTTTACTTGGATTAATCTTAACACTAGCTAGCAGAAATCACTAATGAGGAACCGAGATCTCGGATCTTGCTTGGTGAGTTTGTTTGCCTGAAGGGAAAGAAAGAAGATAAGAGAGGGAGAGAGTTGGTAGATGTGGATAAGTGTAAATAAAGAAGACTAATATACAAAACGGGACTCTACTATATATATATATATATATGTGAGTGAAACCATAAACTTTTTACAAAATAAACGTTAGCATGTTATAACTAGCACGTAATCGATGAAACTTATAATCTCAATTTATAAGTTAGTCATAAATAGAAACATGTAGTATCCAAAGTCCAGTTATAAATTTCATATTTTATTGGCTATATATTATACAATGAAAAGTGACTTTTAAGTTTTTAGCTCTTCACTCCACAAATTCACCCATAATACAATATATGAAAATTCATTCTTTTTCATTATATAGAAATCCCAACTAAAATATTACATTAAAACTTTGGACTTATTTGTTAGTTCACAAATTTGATACGTATCGAGTACTCAATTTGTAACAACTACCTTTTATAAAGGTTTAAAAATTTTCACAAATTGAAATAATTAATTAACACTTGAAATACTTCAAGAAAAATATTGTATAATCGTATAATTTTCACGTTTAAATACATGGTTAAACTTTAGTTTGTACAAAACATTATCAACTAAACTTTCGATAATAATGTGCAAATTGTTTCAAACGTAACTCGTCAATTGCAATTAATTCTTACTCAATTTGGCATTCATGTTCCTAGTTTTAGATAATCACATCAACACATCCAATATCAAATAATAACTATGATATGAAGTCATTCCTATCAATAATGTATTTATGTAACTATGATTCATATTTTCTATAATGGTTAGAACATTGGCATAGAGTGATCCTAACTCCTAAGTTCCAATTTAACTAATGAGTCAAGTCTATTCACTATGGAAACACTTTCCTTTGTTGCAATTTCATCATGATAAGTTTTTATTAATTTTTGTATGCTAGGATTGATTGTACTAATGCTTTGTCACAACCAATGATCGATAACTTAGCTTTCTCTTCAAGCAAGATCCTTTACATATATTTATAAATACGCACTTATACCCTAAAAGTCAGGTTTTTGAGCACTCACGATCAGATCAAGAAACTACCTAGATGTAAAAAAATGTCAGTTTTTCTTGTTATTACTTGTTACTTTTGCTTAACAAGTTGATAAGTATTTTCCTTATGACATTCATTAGACGTATATCCATAAGAGTTTAGCTAAACGTATCCCGGTCCATACTCACTAGAAATGACAAGGCAAGCATCGGCGACATGTCAAAGACAAACATACATAGGCATTCTGTTGATGTGAAAGGCATTGAAAATTTTCACATTTAGTTACCATAATTAAATGAAAATTAAAAGAGGAAAAAGGATTATGAATCTTGAATTTGCATTCAAATTTCAAGATACCAAACAAGATAAAAATAAAATAAAATAAATAAAAAGACAGAAGAACCAAGATTTGTGGCATAAGAAATATGCAAACCCACCACCATAGCTATCATATGTAACAGAATCAGGCAAAGTCACAAATCGCATGTTCCTTAAACATGTGGCCAAAACATGCATGTCAATAAATTTGTTTCACATACTTATACCTTGTGTCACACGTAATCTTTTTGATGAATATCTTGCCAACCCCTCTTCATCTTCAACAATAAAACCTAACACTAATTTCTCCTGTTTACATTTGTGCCCCGATTAGTTAATCAAGAACACTATTCGACTTTAATTGTTTAACTGCTAGAAGTATCGGAAACATATATAAAGTTATGAACAAGATTTTGTAGGAAGTCTATATCAAATCACCCGTTTTTAAAGATTTTTAGACTGGCTCAGTTCAGAAACCGTGAGTAGAAATTGTTGTATGATTCAGTATATGGCTAAGACAAAATGAATGTAACTAGACTAACTTCCAAGTCACATGTGCATGATTGAATGAAAATCATATGTGAGGATGAGTTGATGACCAAAAGGAACCTATTATGGACTAATTTTTTAATGATCTACTTTTTGTTTACTCAACAGTTATATAAGAATATTAATCCAATATGATATAAAACTTTAACTCAGTTATTAATCCAAACAAAATATTTTAATTGCTAATCAGTCTAAAATATTAAGGTGCAAACACAAGTTAACCGTCTAAACATAATCTCGTACTTAAAACTGTTTGTCAGTAAAAACCGGTATTTTAGGAAAAAAAAACGTCGGTACGATGTTTTAGTAAACCGGCTAAAAATATCAGGCTTAAAATACCGGTCTGTTGTGTGAAATCCAGTTTAACTGGCCGGTTTAAACCGGTTTTAAAACATGACCATAACCCTTTAAAACTTGTCAACCCACTTAACACCATTAAAACAAATCAACATTGGGTTAAAAAATAGTACCACTATTCCAAATAATAAATTATTGACTTTGAATGATTACCACAAAAATATTGGCTGTAATTCCAAGGGAAAATGACAAGCATGAAAGGGGACAATGAAGATAGCAGAACCATCAATTGCAATCCAAGTAATTATTAAATAATATAATTATTATTATCATGATAAGTAAACAAAGATGACACATGAATAAATACTAAGGAATTAAATATAGCATGGTGCAATGCGTCATTCAATGAGTAGACCTTTAAATATACTTATCACGATTAATATGTGGCCCACTTCTGTTTAGATCTAATCACATAATTAATGAGCTGTTAAGTCTTTATCTAAGTACAAATTAAGGAAAATCACCTAATAAACATCGACACTATCAAAACTGCCAATTTAAACATGAGTACCGTCTGATGTGTAGGGGCTTCACAGAAACAATGCAATACAGTGTATGATATACGGATGAAAAGTCTAAGCTCTAGACATTTCCCCTTATAGTGGGACCCACATCTACACCAATGAGCAACTAGCAAACGAGAAATTTTAAAGGAAAGTCTTTGTAGATGCTAGAAAAAGTGGAAAACGTCTTAAGTGTCGGTGTAGACGTTCCCTTGAAACGGAGACTAGAGAGATGATGCCCCCAAGCCATACCCTATTCTTAACAACCCCCTCCCCCCCCCCTTCTCCCATGATTTTTAAAGGAGCATAACTTTTTATACAAAAATATTCTTTTTAAAAAAATCACACTATAATAATAAACATTTTATCATATGAAAAAAGTTCTGCATGTTTAAAATTACGGGGAAAAAGTCTAGGGCTCAAAGGCTTCACCTCTGTAGCGTCTATGTAAACATTTCAAGAAAACGTTTATATACATGTCCCCCCCCCCCACCCCCACCCTCCTCTCAAGTGTCTATATAGACATTTCCTTTGAAATTCGCCACATGTCAACCTCCTATTGACTATGTGTGTAGGTGTGGGTCCCATTAAAAGGGGAAACGTTTTAGACTTTTCATTCATGGGTTATTCACTACATTGACTGGTTTTTCGCGAAGCCCTTACACATGAGATGCTATCCATGTTTAGTTTGACAACTTGATTGAGTCAATGTTCAATTTGGTGATTTCCCATAAATTAAGCTCATGATTCAAATGATTTTACCTCTTAAAAGTTAAAAACATATGACTTAAAAGTTGTAACTAATGCACTAGATAATTTAAACGTTAGCATGACGGAATGATTAACTAAAATATAAAGTATATAAGTTTATTATCTAATGGAACAAAGTCATCATCTATCTTATTTTGAATACAGTGACCGAAATCTTGGTCATTAGTCACTGTCTTAGGTTGCTATCACCCTCCTATGTTGAAATCATGCACCAGTCATGTAAAAAGTCTTAGGTTGCTATAACCCTCTGAAGAAACACTAAGTGACCCCGGCAGATTACGGATAATCTTAGGGTCAAGTAGATGTTTCCCACGAGGGTTAGGTCCGGCAAAGATGATTATTCTTCTGATGACCTGCAAAACAGACACCGTGAGCTCGTCACTGAGAAGGGGGGGTACCTCCTTGTGACCACCCTCCGGCGTGAGAATCAGACTAGATTGCTCTGAATATAAGTGTATATTAAGAGAAATAGCTAGAGCAGATAAGATAGTATCAGATGATATATGAGAGTATATGATATAAGATGGTATAAGATGATACCGGATAATGATACCGTTCCAAGGTGTTGGAGTATTTATAGCCGAAGGTAGGTTTCCAAACAGGTACAGCCAGCTGTATAATATTACTTTTCTACAAACTGTGGGCTACGCACGTGCCATGCTGGTGGTTGGTGGGTAGGCAGCGGCTGATAGTGACATGGCCGGCTGTGTACTATTCCTTTTCCACCAACTGCAGGCTATGTACGTGCCACAACAAGGGTTGGTGAGTAGGCAGCGGCTGATAGTGACATTAAGTACTAGAGCGTGCTCCTCGTCGTACTGTTGTCAGTGAGCTGTCACCCTGTGATGGGCTGCTTTGGTCAGATCTTGTCTATTTTGTCCATACCTTGGCAGGTATAGTACAAAAGATCCTCCAGAAGCGTACGGACTGGCTCATTTGGGCGGGAGTATTCCCGCCTTGCTCATTCCTTCTTCAGGTGACATTACTGAATTATTGAGAGTTAGTGCCTTGTGCGTGTAGCCTTACTATTAGTGCGGGTAGCCTTCCCTGATGGCTTGTATCCGCAGCTGCGGGAACAGGCGGGGTACTTCACCATTGGGAGGCTTTTCCTGCGGGAACAGCTGGCGTACTGCGCGTAAGGTCTTCATCTCTCTGAGCATGGTGGGTCCTGCGGAACCAGTTGGTCTTTGCGCAGACGTCCCTCTTCAAGGTGAGTCTTGCGGGTCCAACTGGGCTCTGCTGGGACCTACCTCTTCAAGTCCCCCAGTCCAATATTCTTCTCATGAATTGTTAATAAGTGAGGTGAACTTTTGGACTTAAGCAAGGGGTTTTGAAAAGGGTTTTTAGTTTTAAGGTTTTCCGTGGGGATTCTTCCCGCGGTTTTCCTAATGTCACGTGCAGAAATTCCCGACTTTTCTGCTTGATCTTTGGGTATGATGCGTGTAGGTGTGTAACCTCCTCGCAAGTCAGGAGCGTTGAGTTTCACTTGTGTAGATTCTCCACGAGGTTTTGGTAGTTTTAGACATAGTGATCAATTATGTTAAACAACCAATTCCATCTTGGAGCTTCAAACAATCTAGTTCTCAACGTTCCCGCTATGCGGGGATGTTATTTCCCTTTCCACAAGCATGGCTCAGAAGTTCCTTCTTGGTTTTAATTCCCTGCAAGTGCTAAGTATGTGAAGGGTTTCGCCTTGACACTGTACCCGCAGTCGTCTTATAGTTACTTGACTTCCAAGGTATTCTTGGCATCAATTCCCTGCAGGTGCTAGGTATGTGAAGGGTTTCGCCTTAACACTGTACCCGCACTTGTCTTACGGGTTCTTGGTTACCAAGGTATTCTTGGCTTCAATTCCCTGCAGGTGCTAAGTATGTGAAGGGTTTCGCCTTGACACTGTACCCGCACTTGTCTTACGGTTTCTTGGCTACCAAGGTAAGGGGGGTATATTCCCTCTTATTTTTGAATCTTTTAATCTTTTTGAATCTTTTTGACTTGCTTTATAAACGTTATATGACTTGCTCATGCATATTATAGTTTAATTTGGCATTTGTTTTGCCTCTTAAACAATATATGATTCGCTCATGCATACTTTAGTTTAACTTAGCAATTTTCCAAGTGTTTTGAATAAGTTAACCTTTCGTCGCGTGGTTATTAATAGGTTATTGTTCAGTTTCCTCTATCATGATTGTGCGGGTAGGACCGTCACTTTCATTTAGTGGGATGACCAAACTTCACCTATAACTGACCTGCGTGAAGGTTTTCCCCATCTTTTTAGAAATTTTCTAAGTGCTTTGAATAAGTTAACCTTTCGACGCGTGGTTGTCAATAGGTTAATGTTCAGTTTCCTCTATCATGATTGTGCGGGTAGGACCGTCACTTTCATTTAGTGGGATGACCAAACTTCACCTATAACTGACCTGCGTGAAGGTTTTCCTCATCTTTTCCTTAGAAATTTCTGCCGTTTTGTGTTTATGCGGGTTTTGCCGCCTTCCACACGCAACGACTTCCCCACTTATTTATGCGGTGAATACCGGCATATCAGTGTTTTGAATAAGTTAACCTTTCGACGCGCGGTTGTCAATAGGTTAATGTTCAGTTTCCTCTATCATGATTGTGCGGGTAGGACCGTCACTTTCATTTAGTGGGATGACCAAACTTTACCTATAACTGACCTTCGTGAAGGTTTTCCTCATCTTTTCCTTAGAAATTTTTACCGTTTTCTGTGTTTATGCGGGTTTTGCCGCCTTCCACACGCAACGACTTCCCCACTTATTTATGCGGTGAATACCGGCATATCAGTGGTCAGATCATAAGTATAAATGTAAGACCATCAGCATCAATGTGATAAGGAGAATCATTTCCATTAGAAGTGGCTCTAGGCCTTTTCTTTACAAGTTTGGAATTGATCTACATGCAGCCTGTGTAATTGAGCTCCCTTCCATGTTCTTGGGATGGGGGTGTCATCGAGCCTTTCGAGCCGATATGCACCTGGTTCGGAATCTCGTTGTTTACGCAGTATGTAGTCTCCAACATTGAGGCTGCAGTTTCATCCGTGTTTTCCCCAACTGGGGTTCTACACGCATTAGCCTGCTTAGCGTCCATTACGCCACGAGGTGAGTGAGTTTACCATCTCTGACAAATGTCTCGACGACATCTTTCAAGGATATGCATTCCTCAGTGGTGTGACCTTTTGTCCCGTGGAAGTCACAGGACTTGCTCTGATCAGCGTTGTGACGCTGTCGGACTATTGGAGCCTTTGGCCATGGGAGCCTCTCGGTGGCAAATATTTCGGTGATGCTTTTGGTGAGTGGCGTCCATTTGGGATTCCGGTTCGACGACTGCATGTTGTCCTTTCCGCCTAACCGAAGGTGCGAGCCGGATGAGGTGTCAAAGTTTACCCTTGACTGCCAAATACCAAGCTTCCTCTTTTTGTTTTGTCGGGCGGTAAGGACGTTGTTTTCTCTTGTTTTCTGAGTGTAGAGGTTTGTACTCTGGGGAAGATCTCTACCCAGTTGATTTTCCGTTTCCGCGAAGCGTTTAGCTGCTGTCATGATGGCATCCCATGTGGATGGCATGCCGTCTTTACCCGTCAATGTGCGGATAAGCTCTGGGTATTCGGCGCCTTGGATGAAAGCTGCGCGAACAAGATCCTCGCTTATGGTGCCCAGACTCAGCTTCTTTGAGTTGAAGCGCGTGATAAAGTCTAGTAAAGACTCATCTTCCTCTCGGATGCAGTTGAGGATCGTCCATTGCTCTTCGGTATACTTTCTTTGTTGACTGAAGTGTTGGCTGAACTTCTGCTGGAAGTCTGCCCAATCGTAGGATGTGGTGGACCGGTAGACGGTCGAACCACGCTCTGGCTGCCCCAACAAGCGTCATTTGGAACATGTAACACCACGTGGGTTCCGTCCAGTTGCTGACGGTTGCCCCGCTATGAATCTGTTCAAGTGATCGTCTGGGTCGGATATACCATCATAAAAGCCGATATTGGAGATTTGTTTGGCACTTTTCGGGGCAATTGCTTCCTCAATGTCCCTTGCAAATTTGGACGTTCCCGCATTTGCAACAGTTGGTCTAAAGGTTTTGGAGAAGTCACGTGGGTTTCCCCCCGCGTTCCTTGGTTTGAAGGTTTCTCCAAAATTTCTTCTTGGTTGGAAGTCCGTTTCCTTGCGCTTCCCTTTCGCCCTATGACGAGGGTTTGCGTCACTGTCGGACTCCTCCCAATCATCGTCCAAGTACTCGCACTCATTGCTCATGTTGAGCTGTTGTCGAGTGCTTCCGAATTCGTCAGCCTGTTGAAGTGAACGTAAGCGTTCATCCAACTCAGCTTGGAATTCCTTCTGACGTGCTTCCGCCCACGCTTTAACTTGATCAAGTGTTTGGCGGGGGAGCCTCGTCTGTTGTCTCTCCAACTGGGTATCGGTGAATCCCAGTGAAAGATTGTTTACTGCACTTGCCCCGGCTTGGTAACCGGGGTAGTGTTCGTAAAAATTGTGTACTCGCCGGTGTTCCCCCCAGTAGCTGGGGTTGTGGTTACCAGAGTTTCTTGGTCACTCGTTGGCCTTGGCATCGGAGTAACCTTAACCATCTTTCCAGAGGTTTTGAAAAAACTGAGAAAATTAGTTCTAGCTTTTATGCACGGATGGCGCCAATGAAGAAACACTAAGTGACCCCGGCAGATTACGGATAATCTTAGGGTCAAGTAGATGTTTCCCACGAGGGTTAGGTCCGGCAAAGATGATTATTCTTCTGATGACCTGCAAAACAGACACCGTGAGCTCGTCACTGAGAAGGGGGGTACCTCCTTGTGACCACCCTCCGACGTGAGAATCAGACTAGACTGCTCTGAATATAAGTGTATATTAAGAGAAATAGCTAGAGCAGATAAGATAGTATCAGATGATATATGAGAGTATATGATATAAGATGGTATAAGATGATACCGGATAATGATACCGTTCCAAGGTGTTGGAGTATTTATAGCCGAAGGTAGGTTTCCAAGCAGGTACAGCCAGCTGTATAATATTCATTTTCTACCAACTGTGGTCTACGCACGTGCCATGCTGGTGGTTGGTGGGTAGGCAGCGGCTGATAGTGACATGGCCGGCTGTGTACTATTCCTTTTCCACCAACTGCAGGCTATGTACGTGCCACGACAAGGGTTGGTGAGTAGGCAGCGGCTGATAGTGACATTAAGTACTAGAGCGTGCTCCTCGTCGTACTGTTGTCAGTGAGCTGTCACCCTGTGATGGGCTGCTTTGGTCAGATCTTGTCTACTTTGTCCATACCTTGGCAGGTATAGTACAAAAGATCCTCCAGAAGCGTACGGACTGGCTCATTTGGGCGGGAGTATTCCCGCCTTGCTCATTCCTTCTTCAGGTGACATTACTGAATTATTGAGAGTTAGTGCCTTGTGCGTGTAGCCTTACTATTAGTGCGGGTAGCCTTCCCTGATGGCTTGTATCCGCAGCTGCGGGAACAGGCGGGGTACTTCACCATTGGGAGGCTTTTCCTGCGGGAACAGCTGGCGTACTGCGCGTAAGGTCTTCATCTCTCTGAGCATGGTGGGTCCTGCGGAACCAGTTGGTCTTTGCGCAGACGTCCCTCTTCAAGGTGAGTCTTGCGGGTCTAACTGGGCTCTGCTGGGACCTACCTTTTCATGCACCAGTCATGTAAAAAGTCTTAGGTTGCTATCACCCTCCTATGTTGAAATCATGCACCAGTCATGTAAAAAGTCGTTATCGAGCTTAGAGAAAAAAACAAATCTTATATCGTTTAAAGCATATTACTCTTATCCTTAACACATTCATATGAAATACGGTCTAATACCGATAATGTTTAAGTTACGAGGTCCAGTTTATAAAATTAAGTTCATCAAACTACATAAGCACGTAACTCTTAGATTTAGGCAATAATATTTTGCCTCGTCTTTATATGAATACATTGGTCACTAGAAAAAAAAGTGCTTTTCTGATATGACATACTCATATAAGCACGGCAAAAAGAAATCATATTCATGCCCTTGACTTACACGACATTCACGTTACGTGCATGAATACATTTTCTATGTGCCTAGCGGTTGCGTATCGTCTTTCACTTGTGTACAACGAGAAAACATGTCCTTGGTGGACTTTAGTTATAATATGATGTTCATTTCAGAATTTCTGGTCGATATTAATTGAATAAATTTAGTTTTTTGTACACAAAAGCAAGGCCGGCCTAGGGTCGTGCGAGCCGGACAACCGTCAACAGGCCGTGGCCTATAATTTTCGGGGTCAAAATTTTTTTATATACATATATTTTTTTTATAAAACATGTCTAAGTCTTAATCATCTTAAATATATTGTGATCAGTTTTTTATTCATAATCCATTTAAATTATTAAGTCCGAACTAATTAAAAACTAAAAAAAAATCAAATAAATCGTTCGAGCCTATGAGCATTTTTATTTCAGTCAGACGGGTTATTTAAATCCTTGGATCGACCCTGCAGAAAAGAGTCAGGACCACAATAAATTATAGATTTATCAAAATCGAACTGGTTGGTTCTCTGATGATAAAATGCAGATTAGACGTAGCTTTAGAAAAAAGAATCTTATATCATAATCAATCCTTTGTTTGTATATTAATTCGTAAAAGTGTGACTATTTTGGTCCGTGATGCCATCTTAATCAAGTAATAATAGCAAATATGAAAGTCCATATATAATCTTCTTTACCTGAATATAGGAAATAACGGGAAAGATGACTAAAAGCCCCAAATGTATTTGTTTTTGGTCTACATTTCTCAACAAGTGTACCGTTATTTAAAACAATAAGTGCCATTGTTAATTGTTGTTGCGATTTGCATGGATAAGCTGATGGTACCTTGATGCGGCAAGTGAGTAGAGCGCGAAGGCTGCGACAAGGATAGTGACATGGCAGGGCAGTAGGAGCGATAACAATGTAACATTGGCCCCTCCATTGGAAAGGTTGCGATTTAACTAGTTTCATGGTGGCATGAGCAAAAGATACCCCCTCCCTAAGTGACTGATTAATAATTCATACCGACAATTTAACTGGTTTTACTCCTAACTTTTATTTTTATTATTATTGGCTATCTCATCAAATAATCATCATAGATTTTTACTTGATATTGGACCGATTCACTCAAAAGAAAGTTGTGTTTTCCATTTCACTCATTATTAGGAGCGAAATCGAGTTGAAGGCAAGTGTAAATCTATGATAATTATGTGAGTGGAATTGTCATTGAAAACGAAAATAAAAGTTCGATGTGTCATTGATTAAATTGCTAGTATGGATTATTATGGTCAATATGTTATAATTTGAATTTATTAAAAATCCAACTTAAACAACAAATTATATTTAAGAAAAAAAGCACATATAGTAGGAGAAAGTGTGTTTTTAATGGATTAGGAGCAAGTGTTTAATATAAAACCAATTTTAAGTATAAGTAATTGTGCGTAATGCGTGTAAAATTTAGTAGAGAAGAGAGAAAATTTTTTTGTTATGTAGTTGTATAATTGTTGATACATTTTTTACGGTTCTCTATTTAAAGTTGATTGTTTATTGAACGTTTTTTACCCATGTATTTATTTTATTTGTTTCTCTTAATATTCCTCTCTAAATAGGATTAATTGCTAAATTAAAATTATTGGAGGTTAAAGAATGTGGCCATGGTTTTAGTTTGTTTGTAAAATGACATCTCTGGTTCGAAATTAGTGCTTTTGTAAATATAGGTTAGTGGACAAAGCATATTACTTTGACAAAGAGGTGGCTTTTCTAGCTGTCCAAACTATGTTTAGTCATTTATAACGAGACCAAATGAATCCACATGCATGCATTAAAAGAATTACAAGAAGATTAGATGTTTATTTTATCTTTATTATTTCTTTTAAAGGAGGTTAAGATAATGCGTACTTTACCGCCTAAAAAAACGCAAGGTGCAATCTTTTCCTTATACGATACTTTAAAAAAAATAAATCTTGAGTGTATATGTTTTTTTTACATTGAGAGTGCAACTTTGATACACGTGTTTTGGTTAATCTAACATATCAACCAACCATAACGATCTAATTGATTATCTTCATAATTTTTAGTATTTTTATACCGATAGGGTTGTGAATTCTTTTCTATGTTCACGTATATATACATTATGATACATCTTTGATCAACGTAATGAAAAAATAATCAAAGATTTGAGAGCTTATCAGTTCTATTTCAAATTAGCCTAATTCTTAGGAAGCTTATAATCGTTGGGTCAAGTTATTCTATAAGGGTGAACAAAAAGGTGAAGAATGAGAAAGATCGTAGTCACTCAAAAAAACCACTCAATATTTTTTTAAAAAATTTAATTAAAAAAATTATAACTCAAAATTTAATAAAAAAATTAAAAAAGTAAAAACACAAAAATGTTTAAACCGCCTTTCTCTTTCTTATAAAAAAGACACAATGGTGAGTGAAAAAGATCATTGTGTCTTTTTATTTATCATTGTGTTTTGTATTTATTTTCACCGTTGATTGTTTTTTTTTCCTTTACATTGTGTTTTTTTTCTTTATATTGTGTTATGTTTTGTTCGGTTTTGTGTTATATTTTGTGATTTATTGTGTCTTTTTTAAATTATAATTGTGTCTTTTGTTCATTTTTGTCATTCTGTTTTTGATCTCGGCATTGTGTATTTTCGTCAATTTATTTTTATTTTTTAAAATTTCTTTTGAACGGGAATGACGGCGTAAACAGTTTAGTTTTTAGAATGTTTTTGTTTTTTCATATATATTTTAAGTAATGATTTTTTTAGTGATTTTTTAATTTATTTATAAGGGGTTTTCTGTGTGATCATAAATCATTCTCAAACTTCTCATTGTTTTCTCCTTTTATATTTTAACTTTACACTATAATCATTAAAACTGACCAAACCTTTCAAACATATATAAGTAATTCATTCTGTTTGAGATGAATGACTTAGAACTTGAAACCGACTATGTAAACCAGGCCAGTAGTTTAACTCTTTTATTATCTTTTGGATTATGCAATTATACATTTACATTACGTTCACAAACCATATTTACTATTTTAAAACTTTTAGTAAAAATTAATAATTTTAATAAAATAAAATATATGTTATGTTAATAATTTTGGCCTTTCATAGTATACTTGTTACTGCCTTTTTTAATTTCCTTGTTTTCTTTTTCTGCAGTTGGGAAATCAGATGGCAACAATTGTTGTAATTATTGCTTAAACTTTGTGTTTTTAAGTAAAACGCAATCAATTGTAATTATTTGGTACAGTAGAGGGCTTATTGGGCTCAAATATAATGTTGGGTTTTGGGCCCCTAAAATAGGTTTAGTGAAGTACATAATATTATAATAAGAGGAAGGTTTATGTACATTTTGATCTTTACATGAGTACGTAGGAAATAATGCCAATTTATTTAAAAATGCGAACATAAGAAACAATACCAACTACAATATCAATTTACATAATCAATTACTTATAATAACAAAGAAAAGAACCTAAAAATTACAACAAAAGAATCAAAATCAAGAACAAAATAATAACAGCATATACTAACAAATAATTATAACAGCAAAAGAAAACATCTAATAATAACAACTAAATATAAATAATCAAATATTTATAACGTCTCATAATCGAAAATTAGCAAATACAAACAAAAAATAGCAACAAACATCTATAAAATTAAATATAATCATAACAACAAATTGGTTCTCACTATTTTCATGGTAAAAATAAAATATATTTGATCCTGTTTCATTATAATAATAAGATGATAAGATGCATCAATGTTTGCGTGGTTGGCCGTTTGGTAAAGGTGCAAAAAAAACCTGAATTCGAAACCAGACCAAAAAAAATATATCAAAAATTGTTTTTTTAATACCTGGGTTTTCATACTCGAACTCGTACCCGACCATACCCGTAGGGTACGGATAGGGTATGCATTTCAATACCAAAACCTGTACCCGAAACCGGACCCAATTTATGCCCGGTAATAACCGAAAATCAAAGCCAGTTACATAACCGGATCCGGGTTTCTCCGATACTCGAAACCGGGTTTTTTTAATACCCGATCTATGCCCGAAAAATACCTGAAAAATACCCAAACATACCCCTAAAAAGTGCAAACCATTAAAATTCCAATATGTACCTGAAAAGTACCCGAAAATATGATTTTTTTCATTACCCGGAAATAGGGTATTTAAATAACCGGTTTTAGAATACCCGGTTTTATACTTAACCCGAACCCGATGCATAGGGTATGGTTTTTAGAGAAAATACCCGGGCCCGAACCCGACCAAGGTATTGCCAATACTCGATTTTCCAATACCCGGTCATACCTGAATCCGGTTCCATTCCTAAAACCGGGTATTTAAAAAACCCGATTTGTGCACCTCTACCGTTTGGCACTTATAGGATTACCAAGAGTAAAACACTTTTAACAGTAATAAATAAACGTTTCCTATTTTTTTCTTGGTTAATAGAGTGATTTATTAATTAACTAATTTTATAATTTTTATATTTTTAAATTTATTAAGAAATAAAATTATATAACATAAAGGCCAGTAACAAATATACTTGGAAATTTCAATGAGTCATATTTAACAAACTAAAGTGTATACTCGATATCGAGTGTGTAATGAGTACTAGGATACTCAACGAGTATCTGTCACCGTTTTACAGTCAAGTATGAGACTGGGAATAAAATTGTGTCCTATACTAGGATTATTGCTATCTCTTGTCCCATTCTACTGCTTTTCCTTTTTTATGCATGTGATAATACACTTTATTGTTACTACCATCATGAAATTTAACCTTTCACTAGTATATGATGATACGCTTTATACTCTCAATGGGCTAGATCGACAGTGAAAGTGGTTCTGATCAATGCAAAAATGACGGCTAAGCCAAATGTTTGGTCATCTTAAGTCCCAACGTTTGTAATAACCAACTATAGTCCCCGTACCATTGAAGACCATGCCAGAGGTTGGAACACGTCCATGTCCAAGTAGTACTACTCACGTATGTGCTCGATTCCCATACATGAGTTAAATGATTATGTAGACTTCAAGTAACTATGCACTATAGAAAACAATGAATTTGAACAATCAACAAAATAGTACTAAAAAAGAGAAGTTACAGGGCTTACCCACTAAGTGTAAATGACTTGACAAAGAATAGTTTCTATTTTAATATAATGATCAAAGTATTATAAGTATGAAATATAACCTTTAATAAGTCATATATGGTTCATAATATAACTTTTTAAGTCTTAAACTAACTTTTGAAAAAATTGCCTTTTGGGCTTATTTACCTTGTTAGGCCGAAAATAGTATGTAAAAGGGCTATTGGGTCAGAGTTAAGGCCCAATAATCTAAGTGTAGTAAAAAATAGAGATGATCAAATAAACCGGTTCCTGGAACCGAACCGGTGGAACCGAACCGGACCCGAACCGGTTCCTACCCGTTTTTTGTAGGAACCGGACCCTATCTGATTCAACCCGATGATCCGTGACCGGTTCTTGCATTTCTGAGTGGGGGCGGGTAGGAACCGGAACCGAACCGGAACCGGTTCTGGAACCGAACCATCCGGAACCGGTTCCTAACCGGTTCTAGCCGTTGGATCGAGTATAGCCGTTGGAAATCATTTTTTTGGCCGTTTTTTGACCGTTGGGGTCAAAAATAGCCGTTTTTTAGCTCCCCCAAGCACCCCACTACTAGTATAAATAGGTATTTGGTGTCATGGGTTCATCACAACACTCAAAACGCAAACCCGAACGCAAAAAAATACAAAAAAACGCTATTACAACGTTTTGAGTTCTCTAATCTCTTGTTTTCTCTTCTTCTATATTCATATTTGTTGTTATGGCTGCCTCACAATAATCGGTTGGTCAAGGTTCCAACGCCGAACCAAGTTTCGTTCGTATTGTACCTCATAATCGTAATCAAGAGATTTGGTGCAATTGGGATTTGGTTGAATTGAGTGACCATTCATTGAAGGCTCGGTGCAAGTTTTGTGGGGTTTATTTAAACCCACTTTCGAATTCAAATTTAAAGAAACACATCGAAAAATCGTATTGCAAGGCGTCGAAAAAGAACGTCGATTCGCAACAAACGCAAATGGATAGTGAAGGCGGAATATTTACATACCAAATTGATCGAGTTCAAGATCGTATGGCGAGGTTTATGATTCAAGAAGCTTTGCCGTTTAGCCACTTCGACAACCCTCGCTTAACCGCCATGATTCGAGATATGCTTCAACCACAATACACTCACGTAAGTCGTCATACTCTTAAACGTTATTGTTTAAAATTGTGGAAGAAGGCCAAAGAGGTACTAATTGCATATTTTGAATATATAAATACGGGAATAAACTTAACTAGTGATGTTTGGTCGGCTCCACATGGTCTACCCGAATCTTATCTTTGTGTCACCGCTCATTGGGTAGACCCGTCATCGTGGGAAATGATGAAACGCACCATTGCTTTCGAACTCTTTGAGTATCCACATACGGGAGATAATTTGTTTGAAATTTTAGATTATGTTATAAAAACTTATAAACTAGAAAATAAAATATTTTCAATGGCATTTGATAACGCGTCGAATAATACATCGGCGGTTGATAAATTAAAATTAAAATATACGCCGATTTGCAATGGTGTATTTTTTCACTCAAGGTGTGTTGCACATATCATTAATTTAATCGTTCAAGACGGACTTGCTTCGGATGAGGTTACATCGGTTATAAACGATTTTAGACTAATGATACATGAAGTTTTTAAGAAAAGTAAAAAAAGACAAATGGAATATAGAAAATCTTGTAAAGATACGGGAAGAAAAGCTTTGGGAGCTAATTTGGATGTACCTCATCGATGGAATTTCACTTACATAATGTTTCAAAGTGCTTTGGAACAAAGAGAAACTTTACAAATGTTTCATTCTAGTCTTGCCGAGAATGATTTGGCAATCCCCTTTTCAAATGAGAAATGGGAAATTATCAATGACTTATCGACTTTTCTTGAAGTTTTTAAAACATCAACTACGAAACTATCGGGAACGTATTATCCGACAAGTCCCTTGGTTCTTTCGGAGTTATTTTTAATGGTTAACAATCTTAAAGAATTTGAAAATAAAAGTCTAATGTTTTCAAACATCATATTACCAATGAAGTTTAAATTAAAAAAATACTTTCTTGAATTGCCACAGGTTTTTACTTGCGCCGCCGCTTTAAACCCAATGTTAAATGTTACAGGGGTTGAATGTGTGATAGACGAAATTTTTTCAGCCTTAGATATGCATGAAGTTGACCAAAACTTTTCAACAGAGGCAAAAAATTATTTTAACTTGAATTTTAAATTTATGTATGACTTTTATTTAAATAAATATGGGTCAAACATACACATGCCTATGCCGGGGAGGTCTTCATCAAGTTCAAGTGCTACTAGAGTACGAGATCCCATGATTAGCCTTATGAACACCGTTCGCAACGTAACGGCTAAAAAACAAAGGGGTAACACCCCTTCAAGCGAACTAGGAAGGTATAGTGCAAATGATTACTCTACCGGTTTATCCGAAGAGGAATACGACACTTTTGATGTTTTGGCTTGGTGGAAGGTAAAGGAAACCGAGTTTCCGATTCTTGCCACCATGGCCCGTGATTTACTAACCGTCCAAGCTTCTACGGTAGCTTCGGAATCCGCTTTTTCTCTTAGTGGCAGGGTAATATCGGTGAGAAGAACAAGACTAAATTCGGATTCGGTGGAGATGTGCATTTGCTTAAAGGATCACTTGGACTCAATCGATCGTATTCAACACGTAACCACTCTCGAAGATGAAACACCACTTGATGTTCGAGTGCACGACGAACAAGATGGCATTTCTACAAGTAATTCCGAGGAAGAAGTCGCCGCTCAATAATTACGACGAACAAGAAGGCTTTTCTAGAAATAATATGTCACAACTTTATATTTATAAGTTTAATGTTTTGTTAGTTTGTTTTTGAAGATTTTAAAACATGTAACTTTTTTTTTGAACTTCTTAAAGTAAATAAAATGAATTTTATGTTAATTGTTTTTTTTATTTTTCATGTTATACAAATACGAATCGTAGTTTAGAATCCAAATCGCAAACAAAAAACGAAAAAAAAAAAATAAATTTTTACACTGTAACCGGTTGGAACCGGTTACAGTACAGGAACCGTGTTAGGAACCGGTAAGAACCGGTTAGATAGGTTAGGGGTCCGAGGGTGGGATAACCGGTTCGGTTCCCTAACCGGTTCGAGCCTGGAACTGGTTTAAAATGGGGTTTTGAATATAGGAACCGGTTGTTCCGGTTCCTAGTCCCAAACCGTTTTGAACATCTCTAGTAAAAAACAGTATATCTTAGTCAGTTTGGTTAGTGGTTACTGAATTACTGTTAGGGTCGTCCAAATCGCTTGTCGCTCGAACTCTCTCATCGCTTGCTCAGAAATTACTTGAAAAATGCTCGCTTATTTTTTTCGCTCGATTGCAAACGAGCCACTCTGCTCTGTTCGGTTTGTAAACGAGCCAAGCAACGAACTAAGGTCTGCTCGATTCGGTTCGGCTCGAATTTTTTAATTTGTTATATATATAATTATATATGAAAAATACATAAATATATAAACAAAACACATAAATATAAGCTTACAATTTTTTTAGCCCATTTAATTTTTTCATATTCTGTCATTTTATAGTACTAGAAATTGGTTTACATGATTATATCTCAATTCAAACTTATTTTAATAAAAATTTACAATTTATTACACGTTTATCTAATCACTACTAACTTATTTACAAAATATATAATTTACAATCTTCAAACTTGTTTCTTATTGAAAATTTTAAAGTTAAAAAGAAATAAATAATGCTCGAAATCGCTCGATGTCCGATCGAAAAATGCTTGATTCGATTCTCGCTCGGTTCAGTTTCCGCTCGGTTCGAATTTCAGCCATTCGGTTCGGTTCGGTTATAAACGAGGCAAGTAACGAATGAGCCTTCACTCGGTTCAGCTCGGCTCATGAACAGCCCTATTTACAGCCCTATTTACTGTATTGATATAGTGAGATGAAATTATGAACTTTATAAAAAGTCGGTTTGCATTGAAGGATCATATTTAATGAATTAATGGCAATACAGCATGAATTAATAACTTGGAAAATTTGAATAATAATGCCCATTAAATGGAATTGATGAGCATGAGCCTTAATTAAAGGAATATTTAATTGAGTTTATTTAGCCTTGAATAATTGTCTTCATATTGAATGTATACAACATACAAGACCTCACCGTAATAAATGGGCAAAGCAGTTTTTGTCTAACCGGTTCCAAATAGTCGGGTTCAAACCGGTCCTAACCCAGCAGTTTACGTCTACTCAAAACCGGTTTTTGTAAAATTGGGTTCCATCCAATTCGGTTACAGTTTCGTTTTCGATTCGATTCGGTTAACCGGTTTGTATGCCCACCTCTACTGGCTTTATTGGGTCGGTTTGTAAAAAAATTGGTTTTCGGTTCCCTTCACATTTGAGGGGTATTTTCAATAAATATTTGCGTACAAAAAATGTACCAAAAATTCCCAAAAGCTAGTTAGGTCTTTAATATCCATTTAAATATTAATAATATAATATTTATCTTCAAAAGTATTGATCAAGACACAGGTCTACGATGGATGACTCGGGTGTCTCAGGTTCGAATCCTGATTTCGACCGGATTTTTTCAGAGCATTAAAACCCTATCGTGCCTTCGGGCGGGGTGAGCAAACTGGGTTTTAACGGGAACGCCAAACCAAACTTGGACGCCAGCGTGGATCCCGATCATGTCAACATAGCTGGCCCGAGTGGGGTGGTGGGGTGCGACTTGATCGCGTAGTGCTAGCTTAATTGTGAAAGTCACCGTTCTAAAAAAAGACAGGTTAATGCCTTTTTTGGGACACTATGTGTTCTCTTTATTTTAATAATTTCTTTTTTCATATATTATGTTACATTTTAAGTCTACATATGTTCGAGTTAATGGTTACATGAAACCTAAAATGTTCAATCAGAAACTTGGGTGTGCGAACTTTACCAACCGATACCATAACCCGAGAAAAGGAAAACAACTTGTCATAAGACGCTTAACAGTTAGGGCTGAGCACGGTTCGGTTTGGTTATTAGGCGAAACCCAAACCGAAACTGAAGGAATCGTTTATTTGAATATACAAACCGTTCGGTTTTCGGATTTCTGGTTGAATAGAGAAGACGGAAATATAGATTAGGTATATCCGCGCGTGTTAAGTTAATAAACACAACATTCATATAGTTTTCTGGTATTCAATATTATATTCAAGTAAATTATAATTTCAATATCGTTATACATTATAATATAAGAAACTGAATCAGTTTTGATATTTGATATTCTAAAAAAATCCCAAAGAAGAGTAAGCCTAAATGGTAGAATTCTTTTTCTAGGACTGTTTTATAAATTCTGGAACATTCGGTTGTTTTTGTTTTTTTTTTCAATTATGTGTAGACATTGCAAAAAAATAAAAAGTTTTTAAAAATGAAAATGCATATTTTAAGCTTGTAAAATAACGTATTAAAGTATCACATATATATTGAATTTAAAAAACAAAATTAGTCATGTATTACGTGGAATTATACGAATACGAAGTTGCTAAACAAAGTTTAAAATTCAACAAAGTTCTTAATTAAAAAACTATATAAGTTTAGGCTAAATCTTCATTCATTATTTTATTTATCTTCAAAGTTTAGTGAAATCCTCATAATCTTGATAATCTTTATCACCATCAATCGGTTCGATTCAGTTTTTTTTCAATTTCTTAAAAATGGATAATCGAATCGAAACCGAAAATTTGGTTTTTTGAAAAAACAAAAAATTAACCGTCAGCTAATGCTTCGGTTCGGTTTTTCGGTTAATTCGATTTCGGTTCAGTCAATTGCCACCTTAGATTTCCACTTTAGTTAGAACATTTAGATTTTTGTTATTGCTTCACCAGTTCTGTTTGAAATCTGAATTGAAACTCATGTCAATATTAAATTTAGCATTGGTATAAAAACAAATAGCATGATAACATTTAAAATGATTCAAAAATATGAAACTGCAAAAGTAACAAACATTCAAGAAGTTAAATTCTAAAGAATAAAACTACAAATCCTAAAGAGAACAAACAAGCACATCATGAAGCAAATTACCAAAAAAAAATAAAAAAAAAAATCTAATGATCTAAGTATTATAAGTATGAAATATAACCTTAGTACTAAAAAAGAGAAGTTATAGGGCTTACCTACTAAGTGTAAATGACATGAAAAAGAATAGTTTCTATTGTAATATAATGATCTAAGTATTATAAGAATGAAATATAACCTTAGTAAGTCCATTCATATTATTACTTAATAAGTCAACTAACTTTTGAAAAAATTGGCTTTTGGGCTTATTTACCTTATTAGGCCTAAAATAGTATGTAAAAGTAGAGGTGCACAAGAACTTGGAACCGGAAAAAAAAAACCGGAACCAATTTTCTTTTTATATCCCGTTTTTTAATACCCGAACCCGTACCAACCCTACCCGTAGGGTATGGATAGGGGTATGAATTTCGGTACTAAAAACCGAACCCGATTTGTACTCGGTAGATATCCGAAAACCCGAACCGGTTCCATACCCGGAAGGGTTTTTCAATACTCGAACCGAGTATTTCAAATACCCGAAAAATACCTTATACATACACGAAAAAACCCCTAAACGTGCAACCTCTTAAAAAAATCCAATCCATACTTGAAAATACCAAAAAAAAAGCCCGAAAAAGTTTTTTCAATACCCAAAAATAGGGTATTCAAATATCCGGTTTTAAAATACCCGGTTATATACCCGACCCGAACCCGATGCATAGGGTATGGTTTTTAGAGACAATACGCGATTTTTCAGTACCCGGTTATACCAAAACCCGGTTCCGGGTATGGTTTTTAGAGACAATACGCGATTTTTCAGTACCCGATTATACCAAAACCCGGTTCCGTACCCGGAACCGGGTATTTGAAAAACCGGATTTATGCATCTCAATGTAAAGGTCTATTGGGTCAGAGTTAAGGCCCAATAATCTAAATGTAGTAAAAAATATTAAAATAGTATATTTAGTCAGTTTGGTTGGTGGTTACTGACTTAAAGTACTGATATCGTGAGATGAAATTATGAATTTTATAAAGACGCTTATTGGGTTAATTGGGTTGCAAATGTGGCTATTAGGCCACTTAGGCCCAATAAGTAATTTAATTCAACAAGACTCGGTTTAAAAGGCTCATTAAGCTTGAAAATAACTTGGGTTTAACTTAAAAGTTATTGAGATAAAGTTTCTGTCTAAAACAGTTGGGCCCTAGCCCCTAGGTATTCGAACCGGTATTGGGTTGAACCCAACCGGTTTTGGCCAAAGCAGTCAAAACCGGTTTTCGTCTAAACCAGTTCAAAGCCGAACCGGTTAGAAGCATTCGAAACTATAACCTGGTGTAACCGGTTAGGGTTGGTTCCAAATCAGTTTTATGTAACTCGGTTTCAAACCGGTTTTCTTATTTGGACTCATTAAAAAGTCGGTTTGCATTGAAGGATCATATTTAATGAATTAATGGCAATACAACATGAATTAATAACTTGTAAAATTTGAATAATAATGCCCATTAAATGGAATTGATGAGCATGAGCCTTAATTAGGCTATCGGTGTGGATACCATTTTACTTCCCATCTTATAATGCCACGTCAACGCCACATCATACTTTACTCTACATCACTTTTTTTCATAATATCAAGGAAATGGTCACCATTTTACCAATTCACCACTTCTCAATCTTTTCAAATAAAAAAATAATATTTATATAACTAAAAATATTTTAATATAACTTAAATTATATTATTTTATTTTTTAAAAGTTATTATTATACTAAAATAAAAAACGAAATATATTAAACATTAATAAAATTGCATTTAAAGTATTAAATAAAAAACATAAGTTTATTAATATAATTAAAATTAAACAAAATATATGTGTTTAAATAATATTACCCACCCATCTTCTCAACCTCTCATTTCTCTTCCTCTTTCTCTTTCTCTTTCTCTTTCTCTGCAAGTTTTATCTTCATTCTTATTTCTTCATCCACCATCTAGCCAGTGGCGGACCCAGGAATTTTGACCAATGGGGTCCCGTTTTTCGGTGTTTAGATTTTTCGGGTCAGTTGTTGTTCAGGTCGGCCGTCGTTTGGTTCGGGTCGAGGCGATGAACATAAATAAAACAATATGATGAAATACGATCGGTCCTCATTAGAAAACACACAAAATTATCAACAAAATACAATGTAGATAACTTCAAAATCAATGTGAAATTATTAACAAAAAGTCCATGTTACATTCTACAAATCACAAACATAAATAGTTAAAGAATGGGCTTTGATATACTTCTTTTTGAATCAAAATCATCCCTTAGGATATGGATGTTAGTGCCTATTATATTCACAGCTTTACGTTGTGTTCGCGTAACCACTTCGAGATTTGTTTTGTCGATCTAAAACTGTGTAAAGCCATACAACTATAGCAGCTTCATAGACCCATATATACGTAGACATTTCAATTGATAAATGCTATATGGAAGACTGCTTATGACCAACCTTCAATATCTGCCACTTCTAATCTTTCTAAACTCCAAAACTCCTTTAGCAAATAGCAAGTTAATAATACAATGACAAAAAACGAGCTCTAAATGAAAAAATAAAGGGTAAACTCCAAAGCTCCTATGCTGGATCCAACAAAAGGTAAACTCCACCTGTTCTACTTATGGTCTTCTATCTCTGTGTCCGAATGTTGGTTATTTTAAAGCCCTAACTAGTAACTAATATTGAGTAGGATTAAAAAAAGGATGAAAAAATCATAGAAAATAGAGGGTTGGAAGACTTGAACTAGTGACATTTGGGATACAAAACCAAAAATTTACCACCATACCAGATTAGTATTGATAGCATGGGTTCCAACTCTTAATTTTTATAGGGTCCATAAACAATTTAATATACCGCCTCTAGAAAATTTCTAAAAAACATTGGTGTCCCGGTACGCCGTTCTACACTACGTGGGTCCGCCCCTGCATCTAGCCCTATTATTATAATTATAAAAATAACTTGTATTCTTTTGGAAATATCATACACACAGCAGCAGCGGCATCTTCATCGGTGTTTTCTCCACCAAAATTCCACCGCCAGTGGCGCCGATGTGAGCGGGGTGGTGTTCACCGTCAGCCACGTAGATTCTTCCAGCGGCAAATCGTCATCCATACCATATAGCCTTAAAGGAATATTTAAGTGTGTTTATTTAGCCTTGAATGATTGTCTTGCAATATTGAATGTATATATTAACAATATATAAGACCTCAGCGTAATAAATGGGCAAACCGGTTTATAACCGAGTTAAACCGGTTCCAAACAGCCGGGTTCAAACTGGTTACAGCTAAAAAACATCAAACCGGTCCTAAGCCGGCGGTTTACGTATCCTCAAAACCGGTTTTTGTAAAATTAAGTTCCAACCGATTCGGTTACGGTTCAGTTCAATTAACCGGTTTGTATGTCCACCTATACTGGCCTTATTGGGTCGGTTTGTAAAAAAATGGTTTTCGGTTCCCTTCACATTTGAGGGGTATTTTCAGTATATATTTGCGTACAAAAAATGTACCAAATATTTCCAAAAGCTAGTTAGGTCTTTAAAATCCATTTAAGTGTTTATAATATAAACATTTATCTTCAAAAGTATTGATCAAGACACATGTTTGACTTTTTTGGGACACTATGTGTTCTCGTTATTTTGATAATTTTTTTTCATATATAATGTTACATGTTAAGTATATTAAAATGATTTATGGACATAAAAGGTCCATAGGTTCATTGAAATGTGACATACATATATAGGTAATACCGTAATGGGTTGCGGGTTTGAGTGTTAAGCCTACATATGTTCGTGTTAATGGTTACATGAAACCTAAAATGTTCAATCAGAAACTTGGGTGTGTGAACGTTACCAACCGATACCATACCCGAGAAAAGAATAACAACTTGTCAAAAGACGCTTAACAATTAGGGCTGAGCACGGTTCGATTCGGTTATTAGGTGAAACCCAAACCGAAACTGAATTAATCGGTTAATTGAATATACAAACCGTTCGATTTTCGGTTTTCCGGTTATATTCGGTTGTTTTCGGGTTTTTTTCAATTATGTGTAGATATTGCAAAAAAAACTAAATAAATGAACACACATATTTTAAGCTTGTATAATAACGTATTAGAGTACAACATATATATTGAATTAAAAAAAAAATAGGCACGTGTTACGTGGAAGTATACGAATACAAAGTTGCTAAATAGAGTTTAAAATTCAACAAATTTCTTAATTAAAAAGCAATATAAGTTTAGGCCAAATCTTCGTTCATTATCTTATTTATCTTCAAAGTTTAGTCAAATCCTCATCATCTTGATAATCTTTATCACCATCAATCATTTCGGTTCAGTTTTTTTCGATTTCTTAAAATGGATAATCGAATCGAAACCGAAAATTAGGTTTTTTGGTAAAACAAAAAATTAACCTTCAGTTAATGCCTATGTACAGTTTTTTTCGGTGCGCTTTTTTGGTTAATTCGATTTCGGTTAAGTCAATTGCCACTTTAGATTTCCACATTAGATAAAACATTTAGATTTTTGTTATTGTTTCACCAGTTCTGTTTGAAATCTGAATTGAAACTCATGTCAATATTAAATTTAGCATTGGTATAAAAACAAATAGCATGATAACATTTAAAATGATTCAAAAATATGAAACTGCAAAAGTAACAAACATTCAAGAAGTTAAATTCTAAAGAATAAAACTACAAATCCTAAAGAGAACAAACAAGCACATCATGAAGCAAATTACCAAACAAAAAATAAAAAAAAAATAAAATAAATATCTCTATTACTTTTTAAGTACTCCTATCCTCATGAGAGCAATATAAGCAATAACTCGATACAATATGAGCATAATAACCAAAGCAACAAATGATGTCACTTGTCCATCTAGCCCAATACTCTTGAAAGCTGGAAAATCAGCAACCAAACAAGTTTTATCACCGCATCGATAAGTCTGGTCACGCTCATATTGCGATCCCAACAAAAGCTTGTAAGTATACAAACTGATCGATAAGTATTTAATCCACGATATAAAAGGCGGGACATGTTGAACATAATATCCACCGGCCAATGTGAACGATAACATGATTACTGACCCTAATACGGTCGCTGACTTTAGATCCATAACAAGTGCACCGAGTGCTAGTCCTAGCCCTTGTGCGACCAACACACTTAATAGCAACGCGACCAATGCGTATAGAAAACTGCCCAAATTCGGCTTGAGTCCAGCCATCCAGTAGGTTATTATGCAAAAGAATGTTGGAAGAACTAACTCCATTGGAAGATCACCTATTGTTCTTGACATGAAATAAGACGAAAGCCGATACATTCCCGATGATCTTTCTTTCGCAAGCATCTGTCTTTCTTGCGGGAACGTGAAAATCGATTGAAATAATGGGAAAAACCCCCAAAATCCAGTGTAGAAGAACAGCAATCCTGACTGCATATATATTTTGTAATATAAAAAAATTAACAAAACTGCAAAAAATCTAATAATAACAACAAAATATAAATCAGCAAATACTTATAACGTCTTGTAATCGAAAATTAGTAAATACGAACAAAAAAATAACAGCAAACAATAAAAATAAACCTAATAATAACAATAAATTGGTTCTCACTGTTTTCATGTTAAGAATAAAATGTATTTGATCATGTTAATTATTATACCTGATCTTGTAAGTGAGATGTATCTGACTGCCACCGTAACAAACCACAAAGAAATGATATTATTACAACTTGAGCAATCTTGAGCCCATCAAAAGATTCATGTCTTCTTTCTTTTAAATCTTCTAAGTAATATTTAGAACTGTTGCAGCCATGTAGTTGTCCATTTTTCTGACTTCTTCGAGTTTAAAACATCGTTATCGTCTTCTTCTAATCCTAGTGTTTCGGTTTTCAGATTATCAGCTAGTTTCAACCTATATGCTGATACTAACTTCTGTTTGATTGCAGCTTGATCTTCTTGATTAGAATCATCAGGTGATATACCTAAATTTCGATAAAGTTCAAAACTTTATATTTAGTTATTATGCAAATACAAAATACAAAATTATACAATATATATAATATATATAGAATCATACCATTTGCAAGATCAAGCAAAAAGTCTGAAGGGTTCATGGCGACTAACGGCGAAAATCCAATACTATCGAAATACGACATAACGTCCGATCCTTTTCCGAAAAACAATGGATTCCCATCTGATAACAACAAAACTTTATGAAACATATAAAAAAGCCGACTCGAAGGCTGATGAATTGTCATTACAACAGTTCTCCCCCCTCTTGCTAATTCCCACAAAGTCGAAACAATTCGTTGAGCAGTCGTGGAATCAAGACCGGATGTTGGTTCATCCAAGAACAACAAACTCGGGTTTATAAGCATTTCTTGTCCAATACTAACTCTTTTTCGTTCTCCACCCGATACCCCTCTTAACGCCGTCCCACCAACAATACTTGTTTTGCATCTTGTCAACCCGAGTTGATCGATTACCTCTTCCGCTAGTGCGATCTTTTGTTGAGTACTGAGACTATTAGGAAGTCTAAGAAGTGCTGTGAACACTAAGGTTTCTGTGACTGTTAAATGTGGATATAACACATCATCTTGAGTAACGAAACCGGTGTTCCTTTGAATAGTACTCGAGAACGGTTTGCTGTTGTAGGTAATACTGCCGCCAAGTCTGCCGCCTAGAGCCGTTAAAAGAGTGGTTTTGCCGCTGCCGGAGGGGCCTAACATTGCCAACATCTCTCCGGGCCATACCATGCCTGTAATTCCTTTTAATATCTGTTTTTCGATTGGATTATCGACCTTGCTCTTCTTCAAACATCCTTCTTTCTTTATGCTGATCTTGTAAACCACTTCTTGAAACTGTTTAATTAAATAACCAAAATGTAAATTGTCATATGAAGAATTAACAACTTTTCAAGAACTTAAAACCCTCACAACTGTTTCAAGAAAATAAGTAAACCCTAAAATAATAATAATAATAATAATAATAATAATAATAATAATAATAATAATAATAATATAAAACAGACCATGAATATATATATATAGCTAATATATTGTTTATGTAAAACAAGACCCTAAAATGGAAGGTTTTTGAGTTTTTGATTATTAAAGATTAAATAAGAAAAATGGGAATTTAATATTAATGATCTTGTAAACCACTTTTAGCTTGAAAGTGATTAATTGAAGCTAATAAACTATAATACAATACAGACCATGCATATATATGTATAGTTAATAAATTATTTCTGCAAAACAAAACCCTAAAATGGAAGGTTTTTGAGTTCTTGAATATTCAAGATTAAATGAGAAAAAAATTAATATAATTAATCTTGTAAACTACTTCTTGAAACTTATAATCAACAATTTTTTCAAGCAGAAAATAAAAATATTATTTAATTAAAACCATAAAAATTGTTACAAGAAAACCCTAAAATTATAATACAAAACTAGACATGCATATAGCTAATTTAACATATAATTTATGCAAAACAAAACTCAAAGAAAATAAAGCAGTAGCTCATGATCTTGTTAAAAAGATAAAGATTTTAATTGAAAGATTAAAAAAAACAAACCTTTAATACGACTGGACGATCAACATTCTTGAAGACCGATTTAGGAGATGAAGATGTTGCTTCAATATCGTCCATTAATCAATCTTTTCAATTGAAATTTGTGATATTATTATTATACAATACAATATGCGAAGTGTATATGTATATATCTGTGTTCAAGAACTCGTATATATATATGAAACCCTATGAAGATATGTGATTATGATTATTATTATTATTTATTTATTTATTTATTTATTTATTTATTTAGGCTTGAATGAAAATAAAGAGGGGTGCGTTTTGAATACGAACACGTGTGTAAGGTGTATATGTCACTTTTGTTGGAATCTGGTTAATATTAATATTGTATACTTCCAATGTGTATAGTTAGATTATGTGTAGTGGAGGGGCTACAAATTGGGGCGTTTTACGTCGTGTGACGCCCAGTCAGCAAAATGTGAGAATTTGTTTTGGGGGTGTAATGGTGTAGGGGCTACAAATAGTAATATAATATATATATATATATATATATATGTGTGTGTATAACACACACATATGCATACATGCCGGCCCCACACACACACAATTCGCCTTCTTCTAGGCGACAAAAGGCTCTCGCCCCCGCCCCAATTCGCCCTAAAATCGCCGGGGGGGGGGGGGGGTGTGTTCTAGCCCCTCGTCGCCCCTTATCGCCCTCAAATGACGCCCAGTACGTTTGGCCTTAGTCGTTTACTTTAATTTCGTTTCTTAAAAGGATTTCAATATATTAATTTCTTATTTGAAAACATTCAATTTATTTTTATTAATATCTTTTTTTTTTATCTTCTGGAATGGGAAGAAAACTTTTTGATTTTTTTTTTCGGTCCAGGGTGTTTCTAACAAATATTTTAGTATAAAAATGCATCCAATTTCCCAAAATCTGGATTGGTCTTTTTAATCCATTTTTTCCAAAACGTAAACTTTTAGAAACAATCGACGAAAATGTTGTAAAAGACCCCCCCCCCCCCAACCCCAAGATTGCATGAATATGAAATTACACCAGTTAGCCCAATCTATTAGGCCTTTTTTAACCCATTTAAAGTCGCTTATAACATATCTATGTCTATACACACGTATATCGATCATCAAAACTAATTGATCAAGACGTTTATGATTTTTGTGGGATATATGAGTCTCACTGTAAAGGTAACAAACTGAGACCCATACCCGTGAATTCAGATCAAATGCATAAGAAGCCTTCATTTACAAATAAAACAATCTGGTGTAAGGAGATAGCTAGGGTTAAAACGTTTCATTTATTTGAGAAACTTTTTCATCATCAAATCTTAAGAGTATTATTAATTTTTTTAGAATAAATAAAATTAAAATTCAAACAAATATATAAATATAAAAAATGAATAATATAAAACAATCTTATAACACAGTAATTAAAACTAGATATATCTTCATCTCACTTTGGTAAGGTGGTTTTAAGTTTATTTTTACATGTTAAATATATTAATCTATAAAATGTCCATGGGCTTAGGCCTTGGGCTATAAATCCAATAAATGGGCTGAACATGTTAAAAAGTATGCATTGTTGCTACATTTTGATTGCTCTCGTTTGATTTATTATCGTTAATTGCTTATCATTTTGATTACTTCTGATCTAGTTCAATTCGTTGTCGATGAAAGTCGAGTTAAGAAATGGTAATATACGTGTTCCAATGCTTAAATGAGAAGAAAACGGATCGATGATTCAAAAATATGGTTCAGCAAAACACAATAAACATTCAAGAAGCTAGACAAATTCTAAAGAACAGGACATACAAATCCTAAAGAGAACACACACAAATAATAATAAAAAATCTCACTTCTTAAGTACTCCGATCCTCATGAGAGCAATATAAGCAATAACCCGATAACCTACCAACATTATAATCAAAGCAACAAACGACGTCGCTTGACCATCAAGACCAATGTTATTAATAGCTGGAAAATCAGCAACCAAACAAGTTTGGTTGCCGCATCGATAAGTCTGGCCATGCTCATATTGCGATCCTAACAAAAGTTTATAAGTATAAAAGCTGATTGATACGTATTTGATCCAAGATACGAAAACCGGGACATGTTGAACATAATATCCACCGGTCAATGTGAAGGTCATCGTGATCACACCCCCTAAAACGGTTGTTGATTTGAGATCCATAACGATTGAACTCAGTGCTAGTCCTAGCCCTTGTGCAACCAACACAGTTAATAGCACCGCGACCAAAGCGTATAGAAAACTACCCGCATTTGGCTTGAAACCAGCCATCCAGTAGGTTATGATGCAAAAACATGTGGGAAGAACTAGCTCCATTGGAAGATCGCCTATCGCTCGTGACATGAAATAAGATGAAAGCCGATACATTCCTGACGATCTTTCTTTTTCAAGCATCTCTCGTTCTTGAGGGAATGTGAAAATCGCTCGAAATAATGGCATCAGTACCCAAAATGCAGTGTAAAAGAATAACAATCCTGACTGCATAGTTTGTGAGTCAAGAAATTAACAAAACTACAATAAATAATAAATGAAAGTAGTAATTACCATCAAAATAGTGAATTTGGCATATACATACATACATATATATATATATATATATATATATATATATATATATATATATATATATATATATATATATATATAGTGTTTGTATCAATTAAGAACTCATAATTTATTAGGAACTCTAAGAACTTCACTTGACCAATCAAATTTTTTCATTCATTTTATAATTATTTTTAAATAAAAGGGTAGCATGGTCCTTTTTTACATTAACCGTTCAAACCAGAATTCCGTAAATCTCTCAATCATGCATATTAATTCTATATTTCCTCACTTATTGGCAACTTATTTTTCAAAGATGATAAACCTAGTGATATTTTTGTCATTTCTTTAATTCAGACCATTCTTATCATTAAAGAATGCCCACTGTGCATATAAAATAACTTTTACATATGTGCACATAGATAACTCACTTTAACATCTAATTGTCTTTTTATAATTTACACTAACGTAAACTATGGTAATAAACCAACCATTGTCATAGTTTTCCTCCTCATCACCATCCCGAAGATATATGGTTGTTTCATGTTGATTACATATGTGTAAATAAGATATTTACATATATGTAAACAATTAATTTACATATATGTAATCACATAAGATAAGCATATGTATTGTATTTACATTTTTTACAGATATGTATATGTAAAATGTTTGTGTTCATTACCTGCTTGTTTTGTTTTTTATAGATCTAACGTTTAAGAAATATATCTTTAAAATTTCCACAAGAATTATTATCGATGTTAATTTAAATTTTTTTTATATGAAATGATTATTTTGAAGGTTAAAAAACATATAAGTGGGGGTTAAATAAATCTCTGCTGGGAATAAGTTATTAAAAAAATCTTTACATAAGTTGGGAAGAAAACAATAAATTAGTGTAATTACAGTATTTTTTAAAGAAAACCAAAAGTAAATAAATTTTGATGAAATAAATAAAAAAGGAACGTGGGAGGAGAAATAATCGGAATTTTTTCAAACTCAACTTAAATGATTTTACTAATATAACCTTACCATATAAAACTAACCCTTTTGATTTCCATTTATTTACAATTATACTCTAATTGTAATCACAACTATTAATTAATAAGATCAATGGTTATATAATAGTTCTTAGAGTTCTTAAAAATAATAGGGTTTTTAAAGGAAACCATCCATATATATATATATATATGGTTGGATCAAATACTAATTAAATTAACATGCTAAACGTGAGAATCAAGTAGAGTAATTATGTAATTACATCATAGAATAATTATGTTTTATGATGTAATTACATAATTACTCTATTTGTAAATATAATTAGTCTATTTGATTCTCACGTTTAGCACGTTAATTTCATTTGTAAGTTAATTTCATTTATAAATATAATTACTCTACTTGATTTTACTTGTAAATTAACCTATATATATACCTGATCTCGTATGTTAGACGTATCCGACTTCCACCATAGCAAACCACAAAGAAATGATATTATTAAAACTTGACCTATTCTGAGTTTATCAAAAGATTCATGTCTCCTTTCTTTCAAATCTCTTCTAAGCAAAATTGTGAATTGTTGGAACCATGTTGTAGTCCATCTTTCTGAATTCTTGCGGTCTAAAACGTCGTTAACTTGTTCTTCGGATGCTATTGTTTCGGCTTTCAAATTATCAGCTAGATTCGACTTATATGCTGAAACTAACTTCTGCTTGATTGTTGCTTGATCTTCTTGATTTGAATCATCCGGTAATATACCTAATTTTTATATATACAAAGTTCACAAAATTAGTTATTATGCAAAACCAATATATGTAAAAAAAAAAGAAAAATCACATTTTTTATTAACAATACATACCATTGCCAAGATCAAGCAAAAAGTCCGAAGGATTCATGGCGACTAACGGCGAAAATCCAATACTATCAAAATACGACATAACTTCCGATCCTTTTCCGAAAAACAATGGATTCCCATCTGATAACAACAAAACCTTATGAAACATATAGAAAAGCCGGCTCGAAGGCTGATGAATTGTCATCACAACAGTTCTTCCCCCTCTTGCTAATTCCCACAAAGTCGAAACAATTCGTTGAGCAGTCGTTGAATCAAGCCCGGATGTTGGTTCATCCAAGAACAACAGACTAGGATTTATAAGCATTTCTTGGCCTATACTAACTCTTTTTCGTTCACCACCCGATACCCCTCTTAATCTCGGTCCACCAATAACACTACTCTTGCATCTTGTCAACCCGAGTTGCTCAATTATGTCTTCCGCGAGTGTGGTCTTCTGTTGTGTAGTGAGAGTATTAGGAAGTCTAAGAAGTGCTGTGAACACTAGGGTCTCGGTGACGGTTAAATGAGGATATAACACATCATCTTGAGTAACAAAACCAGTGCTTCTATTAATAGTACTCGAGAACGGTTTGTTGTTGTAAGTGATGCTACCGCTGAGTTTACCACCTAGCCTGCCGCCTAGAGCGGTTAAAAGGGTGGTTTTGCCGCAGCCGGATGGTCCTAACATTGCCAGCATTTCTCCTGGAATCACAATGCCTGTAATTCCTTTTAATATCTGTTTTTCGATTGGACTGTCGATCTTGTTCTTCAAGCATCCTTGTTTCTTTATGGTGATTTTGTAAACCACTTCTTGAAACTGTTTAATTGAAATTGAATAACCAAATAACAAACACTTTTAAAGATCTCTTCATCTAGGAAAAAATACAAATATTATTTAGATGTAAATCATTTAAAACTTAAAATCCCACATTTGTTTCAAGAAAACCAGAGGATTGTTATACAAAACAGGCAATGCTTAGCTAATAATATTGTTTATGCAAAACAAATCTCTAAAATTGAAGGTTTCAATTCTTGAAATAATCACATCAAATTTATACATTTTGGAGGTCCCGTGACCGGATCTAACAACACTCTAACTATTACTAGTTATTTTGAATCAACCTCTTAACTAGTTGGCGGAAACAACTAGCTAGGACCGAGATCTCGGATCTTATGTGTGTTTATTTCGGCCGAAGGTAATGCAGAGGGAGAGAGAGTTTGTAGGTTCGAGAATTATATTTGCAAAAGGTTACCTTGTGTGTGTATTCCCATACAATATCTTTCATATAACATGACCCAATGGATTCCAAATACAATAGACCTCGGGCACAAACATACGAAAGATAAACTTAAACACGTTAAAAATCTACAACTAACAAATACAAAAGACTAATACACAAATTTATGAGCCTTACACATTTCCACGCCATCACCACATTTTATATTTATTTTTTAATGAACATATTCTTTTTATTGACATCATTTATTTATTTTGATGCCATTTAAATAAAAAGTAATGATGATTACACATTAAAGTTTCATAGCTTAAGATTTAAATATATATTGGTTTTGGGGAAAAAAAATTATTTCATACATTTATTATTTGTTTCTTTCTAACCTTGAAAGAGAACAAGAAAAAAGCTTTACATAACTATTTTTCTATATAGTTATTAAACTTTTTTTTATTAAAGTAGCTTCAATAAATACATGGTTTTATATAAAAATATTATAAATTTTTAGTTTTAATTAATTACTCAATTATAAAAAATATAGTGTACAAATTATTAACGCATAATGTATACGTGATTTATTCATTATATATAAATGTAAAACAAAAGAAGAAGAAACAAATTATTAATTTTTGGTTCACCATAGGACACCCCTTCCAAGTGCATTGAGCTCCGATGAAACATTTGGAAAGTATGAATGCCATGCCATAAATCAAAAATGCCTTATCGAGTTTGGTCTAAGATCGATAAAGAAGTAATCGAACGATTAAAAGAGAAATTTTATAAAATGAAGTTACTTTGTAAAGAGATTCTATTTTTGTTTCTTACTTTATGATTTCAAATATATTCTTTTCAACCACATCTTTAACCATGTGTTATGAAATTTAACATGTCTTTGATAACGTGTTTACAGACACGTCGTTAAAGACGTGTTAGACTTCCAAACACATAATCAAAGATGTGTTAGGCCTCCAAACACGTGGTCAATGACGTGTTTGGCATTCAAACACATAATCTAAGACGTTTTTAGCCTCTTTTTTTTATATTATATCAATATAACTAATTTTACTTATATTTTGATTTTCTTGTACAACTTTAATATATAAAATTTTATATAATTTCTAATACATCGCTGAAACTTTATTTAAAACCGCGCGGAGTCAAATTTTCTTGAACATTTTGATATTTATTTGACACGGCTCGGATTGAGTAAACTTTATGTCAGTCTGTAAATAAAAATAAACACATGTCAGCAGTATATTCGAAATAATATAAAAAAATTTATATTAAAAGTTATAAAAGAAAAACCAATTTAAGTAAAATTATTTATAATAATATAATATAATACTAAAAAGACAAAGAGGCTAATTACGTATTTGACTATGTATTTGGATGTCAAACACGTTGTTGACCATGTGTTTGGAGGCCTAATATATCTTTGACTATGTGATTGGAAGTCTAACGCGTATTTGACAACGTGTTTTACAAACATGTCGTCACATCGTCATAGACGTGGCAGACTTCGTAACACGTGATCAAAGATGAGTTTTAGTGAGACATTTTTGGAATTCTAAAGTTTGAGAGACAAAAATGAAATCTCTTTCTAAAGTATGTCAATTTTGAGAATTTAATACAAACGTTTAATTTAACAAGACGATCAACTCTTTTGAAAACCGATGTGTAATTCTAAATACTTGTATTGGGTTTGGTTTAAGATTGATGAAGAATTAATTGCAAGACTAAAATACAAACCTTTAATGTTACTGGACGATCAACTTTTTTGAAAACCGATTTAGATTGTGCTTCAATATCGACCATTTGTGCTTCCATTAATCAATCGATTTGGATTCAATCGTTTTGAATTGAAATTTGTGAAAGTGTACACAAACTGACGACAAGCTAGTACCGGTGTTCACATTCGACTTGCTATCTATGAAGCCCTATATATAAACAAAAGAAAAGGTTGTGCTTTTTGAATTCATTAATTTTTAACTAATTATAATGAATATTTCCAAATTCCAATGCATTTATTTTTCTGCTAAATGTAAGTTTGACTAAAATTTTATAAACTAAATGCACAAGGTTAAGAAGCTTCTTTTTTTTTTCCAGCTATTATCTTTATGTTGTTATTAAATTACAATAATAATATTTTTTAGTGCATTTAATAATATTGAGCATAACCCGACGATTTTAGCAAAAAACGGTTTTTTTAGGAAAAATAACTATGACAATAGGCTAAAATAATAATTGTTTTAAACGTTTTGAATATAATTCTTTTTATTGCAATAAGTGCAGTTATGTGTATATATATAAACAAATAAATTTTATAAAACTTACATTTAGCAGAAAAAATAAAAATTTGTAGAAGCTAATGATTGGCTAATACTTAAAAAATGGTTAAAAGAGTTTTTAATGCTTAGATAATAATTAAAAAATAATTAGAAAGTTTGAGTGTGAATTTGGGGTGGGGGGGGGGGGGGGGGTTCAAGAATCAAGATTCAATTCCCATGTTGTATAATATTTAAATGTTCAAGAAAGAAAAGTTTATTGTGTTTATAAAACAATTAATGACTTTATATATGGTAGTTTGCATACAACAACTATTAATTATCTTACATAAATAAATGACTAAATTTAGCTGCATTCAATTTTTTTTACTTTTAGCTTTTTTAGCCTTCTAGAATTGTTCTTGTTATAAAAGGAAAAAAAATTATGGGGCCAATTTCTTTTATTATATCTACTATTTTGGAAATTTTTGGGAACATGTTATTTAGCGGCAAACGAATCTTTTAAACAGGCTACTGACGAAATTCGTCACATCGGGATACACTCCCTTCCAAACCAGGGAAAAACCGTCATCTAAAGTCAACGTCTGTAAACACTCACCAGAAGGCACGAAAGTGCGGTGAGGTAAATCACGCCCAGTTGAAAAATCAAACTAGTGATGTCAATGTCATAAGCAGAATATATCTTCTTTTTCTTTGTAACGACCAACGAAAATGAAATTTATTAATCACAAAACTAGTTCTATCAAGATGCTAGCCACATCCCAACCAAAACCACCAAATTAACCACCCTTTTGCAAAAGAACGACACAGCCTGTCACCCCGGCTTAGGGCCTAGGCGTATGACCAATAGTTGGTACCTGTTTTGTAAATACATCAGAGTTGCGGGGTATTTTAGCGGAAGACTTTGGTTGAATAGAATATTAATTTATTTGTAAACTTCTCGGATAATAAATATCCAGTGTTTGATTTATAAAGCTTGTTGAAATACCGTTTGTAATATTTTAATAATTAAAAACTGAGCCATCATTACCTTGCGAGCATCTAACTCCATGAATGTCTTGTTACCTGTACTAATCTGTATTCCCTGAAATGTGGGGAAAAATACGTCAGCTATATGCTGGTGAACACGTATGACTCTATAAAACATTTGAATGTCATTACAATACAAATGTAGTTTTCTTGACAATCTCAGCGGAAGCATTTCTACTTCCGGTATATGTACCACTGCCCTACACACAACGGTATTCCCTGAGCCAAACGGCCCTGATCTGAGAACTGGTCGTGACCGTTTAAGCCCGCGGCTTCATTGCCTTTGATTGTTTGATTGATTGATTGATTGGGCTTTAACAGTTATGTTTGGATCCATACACATGCGTATTCGGTCTGAGTTGATATTATTCTCTACTTTGTATTATAATGTTTTAGAGATTTCATTATCTCTTGTAGACATTGATTGACTCGTTAAGACAATACCCGTTCGTCTCATTGAGTATAAATATGTTTTGACTGATTAAAAAGGTTGACGTATTCACCTGTACCGTCGGTGTGCGTTTGAAACCTTGACTGTGAATGATTGACTGATTGATTGATTGACCTATAATAATATAGGTATATAAATATCCGGATCGTCTCTTGATCCGGCTATAGACCTTTAGTCTGGTTTAAATAGCTTTAAACATTGATTGATCATTTGTTTGAATAAAATATTTAGACCCATAGTCTTTCTGTTTATTTACCAAATCATATGATGAGTTTCTTCTTCATGAAGAAACATCTATAATATGTTTCTTCTTCAAGAAGAAACATTCATTGACTGCTATGCATGTAAACCTTATGTTTCTTACACATGAAGAAACAATGTTTTAACTATATTCTTTGTATATGAATGCTATGTTTCTTAATCGTGAAGAAACTATATTTCCTTATGAATGTAAAATTGATGTTTCTTAATTGTAAAGAAACACTATTATAATCCTTTGTATGTTAAAGCTTATGTAAACATATTTATGATCAAGGTTTGGGCTATACCCATGACTATGGTCTAAGCCATATAATAATAATACCATAATGACTTAGGTCAGAACCCTTACCTTACACGGGTATTCGAAGTTAGATACCTAAGTTCGTACGAGCAGCACTTCTACTCTATGTTGCGTACTGGTGCTTAGATTGTCAGAACTTCGGGGCTTAGCACGAACTTCGAGGTTGGCACGCAAAACGAGGCAACATATGGTGACCATCGTGACGTGCACGTACTTCGAGGTTTCGTCGGTGTATGGCATGGATTACGAGGTGACGATTTTCGGGTCGGGGCACGGAAACCGAGGTAGTGAGAGAGTGAATCTAGAGAAAGGATCTAGAGATGTGTGGGGAATGAGCTCGTGGCCTCCCCTTTTATAGCTGATTTTAGATCCTATCGCGATACGCGATAGGTCCCTTGTGGCCCGTCGCGTATCACGACGCCGCCATTTTACACCGCCTTATGCGGTGATGACACGTGGCCTGTCATATTGTGCCATGTGTCGACACGGTGTTCAACACGTGTCCGGTGACTCACCAAGCCCATCGCGCTACGCGATGGGTTGATTGTTACCCCGTCGCGTATCGCGATGGGAACAAAGTTTCAGAATTTGCACTTTTGGTCCCTGTCTTTGATAGCTTGTCATTTCTAGTCTGATTCTCGTTGTCCAAAAATACTAAGGCGGCTCTCGGCGATGCGAAGTGCAAAGTGCGTCATCAAAGCGCCACATTGCGCCCATCGCCCATCGCCCGAGCCCGAGCGCGTGCGCTGTGCGCGTCGGGTGCTTCGCACCCTTCGCTAGGACCACTGGGTGCATACTAGGCATATAAGAATATTATTATGGAGAATCTCTTCCTTATAAAGAGCTTCCATTTCTTTACCACTTTCCATGTGGGATGAGTTTTAATTTCCTTATTTATACCCATGTGGAATGCTTCCACTTTCTTACATTTTTCAACGTGGGATGGAATTTCCTTATTCCATATCCTTAACATAAGATGAAATATTTTAATTTCCTTATGGAATGGTTTTATTTTCTTTATTTGAATTTTCCCAACACTTATTTTAGGGAATAATTTTGATCCTCCAACTTTACCTAGTTGTCAAATTTGGATCGAAATTTTGGGGATGTTACACAACCCGTTTAAACTGTCTAGTTGGTACGAGGCAAACAACTTAACAATCAGTATCGGTTCAACTGTCTAGTAGCTTGTAAACATGCTAGCTACTTGGGTATATTATATTGTGTTAAATCTAAACATATTTTTTTTTACTTTAACTTATGAACTCACCAACCTCATGTTGACCATTTAGTATTTATACTTGCCTCAGACGTTAGGTATGCTAAGGAGCACGTTGCAGGCATGGCTTGGAATTACATTTATTGCATGGACGCTTATCTTGCATGATCTTAAACTTGGATGGGTTGTGCATGTAGTTACTTTGTTTGTAAACTGTTTACTTTTACGCTTCTGTAAACGTAATTTACACAGTAATTGTATTTTCTCATATTAATGAGTAATAATAAATGAAAATTTTCATTATCAAAACAATAAAACAACAATCGTCCGATCATGACGAAAATAAGTGGGACACGGATGGGTTCTTTAGCAACGACAATCCTGGAGTTGCCGCTAATCCTATTTTTCTAGTGACATTGTGATGTACATATAAATATACATCTTTTCGGCATCAAATAAACTCTAAAAACTGCAATTTCTAACCAATAACATAGCATAAAAGGCTGCTTATCATAATAAAACATAATTTCAGGTGAAACCAAGCCTCAAACGAAGAAACAAGCAAAAAGACGAAGAAAAACATAAGAAAACACAAGAAAACAAAGGAACACGCCCTCATGCCTCAAGAAACACGCCCCCATGCTTCTGAAACAAGAAAAGACAAAATCTGGAAGTAAAAGCACGGGGCCGTGGACGGGAACACAGAAAAGACAAAGAAGAATTGAGCACATGTCACTAAAACTCACGGGGCCGTGGCCACGTCACAGAAAAGACAAAACAAATCTGGCACATGTCATAAAAATGCACGGGGCCGTGCTCATCAAGCACGGGGCCGTGCCTCACCATCCAGAATGCCTATAAATAATGGCTCATATTGCACTCATTTGGTGTGCCTTGAAAAGAATTCTCTCCAGTTTTCAGATCATGTTGCACTCATGTTGCACTCACTTATAAAAACACACACTAACACTCACTTTGAAGATCTAGTGAAGAGTTTGAAGGTTTGGAGGTCATCACCACTAATCATAATCATCCAACCTTTCATAATATTTTATACCACTAGCACGCACACATCAAAGTTTTTGGCGCCGTTGCCAAGGATACACGGTACGTTTCTAAGAACGATCCATGTTTTAATTTAATCATTGTCTATAATTGTACAAATTTTTAACTTCTATTTTATTTTATCTTTAATTTTTACTAAATATTAAACTATATAATTTTACGGCTAGCCTACTTTTTACCTTTAGTTACCTTACTTTACTTTAGTTTAACTAACTTAGACATTAGTATAGTTTAAAGTATCTTAGTTTAACTTAGACTAACCTTTAGATTAACTTTAGCTAACTTTTACTTTAGTATAATTTTGATTTAGCCTCATGTATGTCCTCTACTTTTGAGCGTGAGCTTGTTTCTCCAATTTCTGAACCGGAACGACTCTTTCGTTGACGAACTCGTAAACGGACTACAGAAACCGCAGAAGCAATCAAAGACGAATCAGTAGACACCACCGCATCAGGAGAAAATCAAACCGAATAAATGATGGCGGCCCAGAACAATGAGCCGAACATGAGCCAGTATGCCAAGCCAACTCTCGAAGGCTATGGCAATGGAGTGGCTCCACCCGAAATTACCGAAAATTTCGAAATCAAATCTAGCACCATTCATATGGTGGAAAATTCAGTTCAATTTCATGGTCTCCTCGACGAAGACCCTCTTTCTCACATATCTCGATTTCTACGAATCTACGGAACCTTTAAAACTCAAAACTGTTCAGACGATCAAATCAAACTTAAACTCTTTCCTTTCTCTCTATGGGGCCAAGCCTTAGAATGGATAGAATCTATTTCCTCTGGTTCCATCACCACTTGGGACGAAATGGTTGAACAGTTTCTCCTCAAATATTTTCCGCCTGACAAAACTGTCAAATACCGAGCCAGCATTACCGGATTCCGGACCGATGATGATGAATCGCTACACGCAGCATGGGAAAAATACAAAAGTCTTCTGAGAAGGTGCCCACATCATGGACTAAGCGTGTGGTTACAAGTCCAAACTTTCTTTGACGCACAATCCAGTCAAAACAAACAGGCCATCGACCAGATCGCTGGTGGAGACCTCACCTAACGAAGCATTTGAAATCCTGGAGAAAGCCGCAAAGAAGAGTTTCGCTTACAACCCACCAATATCTACACCTACCCATAAAGGAATACACCACGTAGACTCCAACACTCTTGTCACAGCACAGCTTGAAGCTCTTTCTAAAAAATTCGAACAACTTCAAGCCGAACTATCAAAAACCAGACTCACCTGTGACACTTGTGGAGGAAGTCATAAGACGAGTGACTGTAAACAAGTCATTATGGCCATGGAAGAAGTCGATTTCATCGCTCGACAGAACAACGCTTTCAGCAATAACTACAATCCAGGATGGAGAAAACACCCGAATTTCAGCTGGAAAGACGGAGGTAACACTCAACCTTTATCCGGATTCGAAAAGAGACATATGAATCAACCCTTCCAGCCTAAACCTCAATTTCAAGATCAAAGTTCTAGTAGCCATCAAAACCCAAGCTACTCTAAGATCGAATAAATGCTAATTCAATTGATGACCAAAACAAATGAAGCAGAAAAAAAGCCGACTCAAGAGCTGTTGATATCAGCCGAGTATTATTAAAACATGAAGCCGATCTCAAAAGTCAACAAGCATCGCTTCAGAACCTAGAAACCCAAATTGGACAAATTTCCCGACAATCATCCGAAAGACCACCTGGCACTCTTCCAAGCAATACAATCACCAACCCAAATGCGACAGCTAACGGCGTCACACTCAGGAGTGGTACAACCACTGTTGTTTCACCAACTTTGGAGAAAAAGTCTCCTGATGAAACACAGGAAAGACTGACCCCAACAAGCACAGTACAGCCTAAGGAACCAGTCTGAACCTATGTTCCGCATTCCATACCCTGGAAGACTGAAGCAGGAGCGATTGGAAGCCCAGTATGGGAAGTTTCTAGAACTTTTTAAGCAACTCCATATCAACATCCCTTTTGTCGAAGCTATCGCTCAAATGCCAAAATACGCCAAGTTTCTCAAAGAAGTGCTGACAAACAAAAGGAAGCTAGATAAACTCTCGCATGTCACCCTAAGTGAAGAATGTTCAGATGTCCTCCAAAGCAAGCTACCGACAAAGATGACCGATCCAGGGAGCTTTACTATGTGACAATCGTCAATTTCAGGTTAACTCCGTTAACTCAACTCCGTTAATTCAAACTTAAGATCATTGAATCTCTAACGCACACCTCATTACATTTAAACTAGGGTTTAAATGACGCTTAACACTTACTACATGTGTAGTCTTTCGGGATTTGCACCGAAACGCAAACGAGTTGACGCAAACGGTTGATGAATAAACGAAAAACGTCAACATAAAAATTATGTGATAATTATGTGTTAACATGTGTGTTACTTGATTATATTGTGTAATGCTAGACAAGAAACAAGAACTAAGTTAGTTTAAGCTAGGAAAAGTAATACTTAGAAGTGGAGGGGCCAAAGTGTAACATAGTATTCTATAAATAATAACAATAAACTAAACCCTAACTTATTTCTTTTCCTCCCCACTCAAAACCGATCAGCCACCCTCTTGGTTCTCCTTGGCTGCCGTCACCCTCACACACACATACAACCACCAATTCAAGCTTTTGATTGAAGAATTAGGTGCTAGGAAGGTATAATTGATTATCCTATACATTCTTATTACTTGATTTTGATGTTTGTTGGGTTAATTGTAAACCCTAGCTGCCGATTCTATATGTATATATAGTTATTATGATTGTTGATGATTTGATAACTAGAATTGATATTGTTACATGTTGATTGTTGTGTCTATGATTTGAGTTCAAACAAAAACCCTAATCATGTATGTAATGGGTAATTGATGTGCATGGATGGTGTTTATGGAGTCTAGAGTGTTATATGAATGCATGATAGTTCATAGGTTGTTAATATGTTGAGTTTGGATGCAAACAGTTTCTGGACAGAATGTGTATTTGATGTTTAAGTGACTGTAAAGAAGTGTAAATTTGAGATTATTGGTACTACAGTAAATTAGGTTAAGTCTAGTTTCTATAGAGTATAAATTTGTAATTTTTGGACAAGTAGAAGTTAACTTTTATGATTTTACAAAAACGTTGTGCAAAGCTGAGCTGTTAGACCTGCTGTTAGGTTGTTTTGTAAATTTTATATCTCATGAACCACGAGACCAATTGGGTTGGTTCCACTTCTGGATGTTGACTTATTGAGTTAGGAACCTAACCCAAGTGGTCTTGCATTTATTGGATTTTTCGTTTAACGGGAATTGCAAATAACATTCTGTTGCGCATGAATTTGACTGTTATGAGTTTGCTGTAATGATTTGATGATTGTGAGAAAACTATGTGGAATAAAAATATAATAAAATATGTTCTGGAAACCTAAGACATATGTGCTTCTGTGATGAATTTTGGTAAATTAATTGAAATGCTATGATCGGTGAAATAGTACAATCTTTCTAGTAGGATTTCTGTCTCGGTGAAACTAGCTGCTGAGTTGTGTAAAAATGCATGAAACATGATACTTGCTATATAATTGTTATGTTTTGACCAAAATACCCTTGCGGGGAATAATTGCTAATTTATTGCCATGATTTGACCAAATTGCCCTCATGGGGAATAATGGCTAGTTAATTGTTATTTGTTGACCAAAATGCCCTTACGGGGAATAATTGATAGTGAGGTACTTTATGAATATATGACACGTATATGATTGCTTACACATGTAATGTGTCACAAATACGCTGGTTAAAGTCACACACGATTCACAAACGAAACACGAAACATGTTATGTGCATAGGTATTATGTGCCGGGTCTAGAGACTCGATAATATTCCGACACTTAGAAAAATCTCTTTGTTGTTTTAGAACGCTAGAGAGAGTTTTTTTGTGACGCGCATCTTGGTGATTTAATTTGGGAAATTCTTCGCAAACAGTGAGTTTCACTTTCCCCTCTTTAAACTGTTTTCAAACGCTTTTCACTTGGGGGAGATAACATACTCCACAACGCATTTAAGATTTTGTTATAAATTATATATCACTTGTAAAGGCTAAGTGGCAAACGAAACATTTGAAGTCCTACACATCGAACCGGTTAATATTTTGAATAGCGAGTCACTGTTGAGTAGTACTAATGGGTTTGACAAACCCCACCCAACGCTAAACTCGACTGGAGGTCGAGCGGGTGTAATTTTGGCTAACACGTACCATGGTCTGGAGGACCTGGTGACAAGGCACTTAATAAACGAGTCAGCTTCGGTGTCGAACACTTAGTAATACTTGTTGTATAGACTAGCTACCTATCGATATATAATTGACATAACACTATCTGTAACGCAAAACGCTGTAACGCAAAACGCTGTAACGCAAAACGCTGTGACGCTGTAACGCTGTAACGCAAAACGCTGAACGCAAACGCTAAACGATTTATTTTTATATAACTTGTGAACTCACCAACCTTGTGTTGACACTTTTAGTATGTTATTCTCAGGTAGCCGAGGCGGGCGCGCGGTTTAGGAACATGCATTGCTTGATAAACTTTTAACTATGCAAACTTACTTTTAACTGTTATCATTGGTTTTAAATCGTCTTGCGTGACGTCACATTGTTCTCTATGGTTTTACGCTTCCGCACTTATTTTCATTTAAACGTTTTTATGGGTTGATTATAACTGATGATTCCGATCCTGTTAGTTCACACCCTCTGACTGTAAAACTCCGTTAGTGGATTTTGAGGGTGTGACAGATTGGTATCAGAGCCATTGGTTATAGCGAACTGGAAGCTGCATGCATACTAGACTATAACCGCGACGACCCATTAGTTATAATGATACGCACTACATAGATTTGTGTAGTCTTGTAATCTTATCTCTTTACCTCTTTCACTCATACGCGCGCACATACTCGGCTTACCTGAAGGAATGTCGACGCCGCCATCATCATCATCATCCGATCCGATGACTCATGCTCACGGGAAAGAACCGCAGATACCTACCGCATCGCCGCCCCGAGTAGTCCCGGAACTCGAAGCTCCCGCACCGAAGAGGTACCGCCTATCCGGGGGCATATACGAAAACGAAGTTAGCTGGGATTGGTACCCTAACATGATCAGACGTATGGTCTATCTCGAACAAGTTCCCCCGTTACCCCACCCGAACCACCCTGCTTATCCCAACACCCTACCACCCATAACCGAACCTGTAGAGCGAGTTCTCGCAGCTGTTGTTTCATGTTTGGAGCGTGATGTGGGTTACATGCGCTATACGAGAGCGAACGTTTCCGGACTGTTAAAAGACGGAACCGAGACTAAGGAGGAGATTGCCCGTATGGCAGCGACAATGAAGGAAATGCAAGAGGCTAGTGATCAACAGATGAAGATTATGAGGAAGATGCAAGCCGAGATGATAGACTTGCAAGAGCAACTCCAAGTAGCAAGGACCCGAACCGAGATAGCTCGAGAGCGTTGTGATGTTTTACAAATGCAAATTGCTCAAAACGCAGCCGAACCTTAGGCAGAGCCTGAGGCCGAGCCTGAGGCAGATGCCGAAGAGGAGCCTGAGGAGGAACCTGAGGAAGATCCCGAGGAGGAACCCGAAGAGGAACCGGAGGAAGAACCGGCTGAGCCAGAGGCACACTCAGAGGTGTCCCCAGACGATGTGCAGATGTGCAAATTCTTGGATTGGAACTGGCTAACGCGATGAACTGGGAGGAGTTCAAGAACATGATGCGAGAGGAGTACTGTCCGAGAGAGGAGATTTCGAAGTTGGAGTCAGAATTTTGGTCACTGAAGATGGTGGGCTCGGAAATTGAAGCCTACACCACCCGTTCTCACGAGTTGGCTGTGATGTGTCCGCGGATGGTGGATCCGCCGAGTAAGAGGATTGAAATGTACCTTGATGGGTTAGCACCGCAGATTCAGGGCATGGTGATGTCTTCCAATCCAGCCGCGATTCAACAAGCGATCCGTTTAGCTCACAAACTGACGGATCAGGCTGTGACCCAAGGTGCGTTACCACCTAGGGGTTCAACCACTAAGGCCCGCGACAACCCGAGTAATGACAACAACAGCAACAGCAACCCGAGCAGCGGAAATAGGAAGTTTGACAACACCAGATCCTCATCCTCGAACCTCCCACCGCAACAAGACTACCGTAAGCCCGAATTCACTCGGAGCTTTAACAATCAAAGTCACAACAACAATAACAACGGTAGCGGGCAGGGTTCGAGCGGATATGCTGGGAATATCCGAAGTGCAATAGGTGCAACTATCATCATGTTGGCCCGTGTAACCGTGTCAAGTGTCAGAGATGCGGAAAGATGGGTCACCAGGCGAAGGAGTGTAGAGGTGACCTTGCGGCAACGGGTGCTCCTAAACCACCTATGACGACGAAGGGATGTTACGAATGTGGGCAGGAAGGTCACTTCAGGAAGGATTGTCCCAAGCTGAAACAGAACGACAACAATGGGGGTAATGGAAGTGGCAGTAATGGTGGAAGCAATGGCAAGGGAAGAGCGTTTGTGATTGGGTCGGGTCAAGCCCGCAATGATCCGCACGTGGTGACTGGTAAGTTCCCTGTAAACGATTGTTTTGCTTCTGTATTGTTTGACACTGGAGCTGATAGGAGTTTTGTGTCGAAAGCCTTTAGTCAACTCTTAGACTTAACTCCAACTCCGTTAGATGCTAAGTTTCCTGTTGAATTAGCTGACGGTAAGACTATAGTAACGACTCATGTACTTGCGGGATGTAAGTTAAAACTGTCAGGTCATGTCTTTGATATCGACCTTATTCCTTTTACGCTTAGTAGTTTCGATGTCGTTGTCGGCATGGACTGGTTATCCGAGAACCGAGCGGAGATTATATGTCACGACAAGATAGTTCACGTTACTACCCCTTCCGACGAGATCATTTCGGTCCAAGGTGAGAGGAGCGGCATGACCACCAGCATCATTACCCTTATGAAGGCGCAGAAGTACCTACGGAAGGGTCATCCGGCAATTTTGGCGCAGATCGTTGAGAAACCCGCGGAGGAGAAACGAATTGAAGATATACCGGTTGTGTAAGACTTTCCGGAAGTTTTCCCGGAGGATTTTCTTGGACTCCCTCCTATTCGTCAAGTCAAATTTCAAATCGAGTTGACACCCGGTGCAGCACCCATAGCACGAGCCCCGTATCGGCTCGCACTGGCGGAGCTTCAGGAACTGTCCACTCAGTTGCAAGATTTGTTGGATAAGGGTTTTATCCGACCTAGCTCATCGCCGTGGGGAGCCCCTGTCTTGTTTGTCCGAAAGAAAGACGGGACTTTCCGAATGTGCATCGACTACCGGGAGTTGAACAAGGTGACGGTCAAGAAACGTTATCCTTTACCCCGAATAGATGATTTGTTTGACCAGCTTCAAGGATCGAGTTACTACTCGAAGATCGATCTGCGATCCGGTTACCACCAACTGAGAGTGCGTGAAGAAGATATCTCAAAGACGGCTTTCAGAACACGGTATGGTCACTACGAGTTTTCGGTTATGCCTTTTGGCCTAACCAACGCACCAGCTGTATTTATGGATCTCATGAATCGAGCATGCAAGGCGTACCTCGACAAGTTGTGATGGTTTTCATTGATGATATTCTCGTCTACTCCAAGAACGAAGCTGACCATGAAGAACATTTAAGGGTAATTCTGGAATTGCTGAAGAAGGAACAACTGTATGCTAAACTCTCGAAATGTGAATTTTGGCTTCGCGAGGTTCACTTTTTAGGACATGTGATCAACGAGAATGGTATCTATGTCGATCCCGGTAAGGTAGAGGCCATCGAAAAAAAAAAACTGGGAAGCACCGAAGACTCCGACTGAGGTGCGGCAATTCTTAGGAGTGGCCGGCTACTACCGACGTTTCATCGAGGGATTTTCAAAGATTGCTCAACCCCTCACCGCTTTGACTCACAAAGGCACTAAGTACAATTGGGGTGACGCGCAAGAATCCGCTTTTCAACTGTTGAAAACCAAACTTTGTAGCGCCCCTATTCTAGCCCTCCCCTAGGGAACGGAAAATTTTGAGGTACACTGTGACGCATCTATACAAGGTCTTGGTTGTGTGCTGATGCAACTCGAGAAGGTTATTGCTTATGCCTCTCGACAACTACGGGTTCACGAGAAGAACTACACGACCCATGATTTGGAACTCGGAGCTGTGGTGTTTGCTCTTAAGATATGGAGGCATTACTTGTACGGTACCAAGTTTACCATTTACACCGACCACAAGAGTCTCCAACATATCTACGATCAGAAGGAGCTGAACATGCGACAACGCCGTTGGGTCGAGCTGCTCAAAGATTACGATTGTGCCATCAAGTACCACCCTGGCAAGGCCAATGTAGTGGCCGACGCCCTCAGCAGAAAAGAAACAGATAAACCCAGACGGGTGAGAGCATTACAACTCACGATTCATGCCAGCTTACCCGATCAGATTCGCGATGCGCAACTTGAAGCTTTGAAAGATGATAATCTTCCATCGGAACTCATGCGGGGCATGAACAAGCAACTTGAAACCAGATCGGACGGGGTCCGATATTTTGAGAACCGGATTTGGGTTCCACGGCACGGAGAGTTGAGGACTCTAGTGATGGACGAAGCTCACAAGTCCCGATATTCTATCCACCCTGGCTCAGATAAAATGTATCATGATTTAAAGGCACTTTACTGGTGGCCGAACATGAAAGCCGACATTGCCACCTACGTGAGCAAATGCCTGACTTGTGCCAGAGTCAAGATAGAATACCAGAAACCATCTGGTCTACTGCAACAACCGGAACTCCCAATGTGGAAATGGGAACACATCTCAATGGATTTTATCACGGGTTTACCTAAGACACCGACGGGATGCGATACCATCTGGGTGATCGTAGACCGGTTGACTAAGTCTGCACACTTCTTAGCGATTAAGGAATCGGACAAAATGGAAAGACTAACTCGTGTTTACATGAAAGAAGTGGTATCTAGACACGGAGTGCCTGTCTCGATCATTTCCGATCGAGATTCTCGTTTCACTTCACACTTTTGGAAGTCGCTGCAAAGCGCACTAGGCACCCGTCTTGATATGAGCACAGCATACCATCCTCAGACGGATGGGCAAAGTGAACGAACTATTCAGACCCTGGAGGATATGTTGCGTGCCTGCGTGTTGGATTTCGGAAAAAGTTGGGAACCTCACTTACCTTTGGTAGACTTTTCGTATAATAACAGCTACCACGCAAGTATTAAAGCAGCGCCATTTGAAGCGCTGTACGGACGGAAGTGTCGATCACCACTCTGCTGGGCAGAGGTGGGTGACAGCCAAATCACTGGTCCGGAACTGGTACTCGAAACTTCGGAAAAGATTGTTCAAATCCGAAATCGCATGGCAGCAGCACGAGATCGCCAAAAGAGTTACGCCGACAAGCGCCGAAAACCTCTCGAATTTCAAGTGAACGATCGAGTGTTACTCAAAGTCTCACCTTGGAAAGGTGTGGTTCGCTTTGGTAAGCGAAACAAACTCAACCCACGATATGTTGGTCCTTACCGGATAACTGAGCGCATTGGTCCGGTGGCGTACCAACTGGACCTACCAATGGAACTCGGTGGCGTACACAATGTATTCCACGTGTCCAATTTGAAGAAATGCCTATCTGATGAAACCCAAGTAGTCCCTTTGGAGGAACTGCAAGTTGATGAACAGTTACGTTTTATTGAGGAACCAGTCGAGGTTTTGGATTGGGAAACCAAAACGCTCAAGCACAACAAAATTCCAATCGTTAAGGTTCGTTGGAACTCGAGACATGGACCGGAGTTCACGTGGGAACGCGAGGATCAAATGATGAAAAAGTATCCTCACCTTTTTGAAGGGCTAACCAAACACAGAAAACCGCGAAACCCGGCAAACCGTCAGACATCACCGGAGATATGAATTAAATTTCGGGACGAAATTTCTTTCTACTAGGGGATGATATGACAAACTGAAAATTTTTTCTTACTCTTTCAGACACTCATCACGACTTGACTCAAATTTTCGGGACGAAAATTCTTTAACATGGGAATGATGTGACAATCGTCAATTTCAGGTTAACTCTGTTAACTCAACTCCGTCAATTCAAACTTAAGATCATTGAATCTCTAACGCACACCTCATTACATTTAAACTAGGGTTTAAATGACGCTTAACACTTACTACATGTGTAGTCATTCGGGATTTGCACCGAAACGCAAACGAGTTGACGCAAACGGTTGATGAATAAACGAAAAACGTCAACATAATAATTATGTAATAATTATGTGTTAACATATGTGTTACTTGATTATATTGTGTAATGCTAGACAAGAAACAAGAACTAAGTTAGTTTAAGCTAGGAAAAGTAATACTTAGAAGTGGAGGGGCCAAAGTGTAACATAGTATTCTATAAATAATAACAATAAACTAAACCCTAACTTATTTCTTTTCCTCCCCACTCAAAACCGATCAGCCACCCTCTTGGTTCTCCTTGGCTGCCGTCACCCTCACACACACATACAACCACCAATTCAAGCTTTTGATTGAAGAATTAGGTGCTAGGAAGGTATAATTGATTATCCTATACATTCTTATTACTTGATTTTGATGTTTGTTGGGTTAATTGTAAACCCTAGCTGCCGATTCTATATGTATATATAGTTATTATGATTGTTGATGATTTGATAACTAGAATTGATATTGTTACATGTTGATTGTTGTGTCTATGATTTGAGTTCAAACAAAAACCCTAATCATGTATGTAATGGGTAATTGATGTGCATGGATGGTGTTTATGGAGTCTAGAGTGTTATATGAATGCATGATAGTTCATAGGTTGTTAATATGTTGAGTTTGGATGCAAACAGTTTCTGGACAGAATGTGTATTTGATGTTTAAGTGACTGTAAAGAAGTGTAAATTTGAAAATTGGTTGAGATTATTGGTACTACAGTAAACTAGGTTAAGTCTAGTTTCTATAGAGTATAAATTTGTAATTTTTGGACAAGTAGAAGTTAACTTTTATGATTTTACAAAAACGTTGTGCAAAGCTGAGCTGTTAGACCTGCTGTTAGGTTGTTTTGTAAATTTTATATCTCATGAACCACGAGACCAATTGGGTTGGTTCCACTTCTGGATGTTGACTTATTGAGTTAGGAACCTAACCCAAGTGGTCTTGCATTTATTGGATTTTTCGTTTAACGGGAATTGCAAATAACATTCTGTTGCGCATGAATTTGACTGTTATGAGTTTGCTGTAATGATTTGATGATTGTGAGAAAACTATGTGGAATAAAAATATAATAAAATATGTTCTGGAAACCTAAGACATATGTGCTTCTGTGATGAATTTTGGTAAATTAATTGAAATGCTATGATCGGTGAAATAGTACAATCTTTCTAGTAGGATTTCTGTCTCGGTGAAACTAGCTGCTGAGTTGTGTAAAAATGCATGAAACATGATACTTGCTATATAATTGTTATGTTTTGACCAAAATACCCTTGCGGGGAATAATTGCTAATTTATTGCCATGATTTGACCAAATTGCCCTCATGGGGAATAATGGCTAGTTAATTGTTATTTGTTGACCAAAATGCCCTTACGGGGAATAATTGATAGTGAGGTACTTTATGAATATATGACACGTATATGATTGCTTACACATGTAATGTGTCACAAATACGCTGGTTAAAGTCACACACGATTCACAAACGAAACACGAAACATGTTATGTGCATAGGTATTATGTGCCGGGTCTAGAGACTCGATAATATTCCGACACTTAGAAAAATCTCTTTGTTGTTTTAGAACGCTAGAGAGAGTTTTTCTGTGACGCGCATCTTGGTGATTTAATTTGGGAAATTCTTCGCAAACAGTGAGTTTCACTTTCCCCTCTTTAAACTGTTTTCAAACGCTTTTCACTTGGGGGAGATAACATACTCCACAACGCATTTAAGATTTTGTTATAAATTATATATCACTTGTAAAGGCTAAGTGGCAAACGAAACATTTGAAGTCCTACACATCGAACCGGTTAATATTTTGAATAGCGAGTCACTGTTGAGTAGTACTACTGGGTTTGACAAACCCCACCCAACGCTAAACTCGACTGGAGGTCGAGCGGGTGTAATTTTGGCTAACACGTACCATGGTCTGGAGGACCTGGTGAAAAGGCACTTAATAAACGAGTCAGCTTCGGTGTCGAACACTTAGTAATACTTGTTGTATAGACTAGCTACCTATCGATATATAATTGACATAACACTATCTGTAACGCAAAAGGCTGTAACGCAAAACGCTGTAACGCAAAACGCTGTGACGCTGTAACGCTGTAACGCAAAACGCTGAACGCAAACGCTAAACGATTTATTTTTATATAACTTGTGAACTCACCAACCTTGTGTTGACACTTTTAGTATGTTATTCTTAGGTAGCCGAGGCGGGCGCGCGGTTTAGGAACATGCATTGCTTGATAAACTTTTAACTATGCAAACTTACTTTTAACTGTTATCATTGGTTTTAAATCGTCCTGCGTGACGTCACATTGTTCTCTATGGTTTTACGATTCCGCACTTATTTTCATTTAAACGTTTTTATGGTTTGATTATAACTGATGATTCCGATCCTGTTAGTTCACACCCTCTGACGGTAAAACTCCGTTAGTGGATTTTGAGGGTGTGACATACTATCCCTTGTCTCATAGGAAATTTATCTGTTAGCAATGCCCTGGCTGACCTAGGAGCTAGTATTAATTTAATGCCTTATCCGGTTTTTGCAAAACTAGGGATAGGAGAACCAAAGCCTACCCGCATGAGCATTCAGTTAGCTGACCGATCCGTTAAATACCCCCGGGGCATTATTGAAAACATGCTTGTCAAAATTGACAAGTTCGTTTTCCCAGTAGATTTTGTGATTCTAGACATGGAGGAAGACAAAAGTGTACCTCTAATTTTAGGAAGACCCTTTTTAGCCACTGCAAAGGCTATCATTGATGTTTGCACCGGCAAACTCACTCTTAGGGTCAATGACGAGGCAATCACTTTTGACATAGGAAAATCTATGCAATATCCGCAACAACACGATGACACCTTATACTGTGTTGATATCATAGACTCCATCGTAAGTTGCTATATGCGAGATTCCTCCATCAATACTCCCCTAGAAACACAAGTCTTAGACAAACACTAAACAAACCAATTTTAGAAAATGAAAATTTCAATATCAACTACCACGAAGAATCAGAAACGATATACGAAATCATTGAAAACAATGAAAAATCAAAACCATCAATCAAAGAACCACCAGCCTTAGATTTAAAAGAACTGCCAAAACATCTCGAATAAGCCTTTCTAGAGAAAGATTCTCAACTCCCAGTAATTATTTCATCTCACCTTTCTAAAGAAGAGAAAGAAGAACTTCTTAAGGTTCTCAAAAACCATAAGAAGGCTATCGCATGGAAGATCATGGATATCAAGGGCATCAGTCCTTCGTTTTGTACCCACAAAATCCTCATGGAGGAAGAATACAAACCCGTGGTCCAAAATTAAAGACGTCTCAACCCCAACATGCAAGATGTGGTGAAGAAGGAAGTAATCAAACTGCTTGACGCCGGATTAATCTACCGAATCTCAGATTCACCTTGGGTAAGTCCCGTTCAGGTAGTACCCAAGAAGGGAGGAATGACAGTCGTAATAAACGAGAAGGACGAACTAATACCAATGAGGACCATCATAGGCTGGCGAGTTTGCATCGATTACCGGAAGCTTAATGACGCCACAAGAAAAGATCATTTTCCACTTCCTTTCATAGATCAAATGCTCGAACGATTATCTGGAAAAAATGTTCTACTGTTTTCTTGATGGATTTTACGGATACTTTCAGATCTCCATTGCTCCTGAAGATTAGGAGAAAACCACTTTAACATGTCCATACGGAACCTTCTCTTACCGAAGAATGCCATTTGGATTATGTAATGCTCCAGCCACCTTCCAACGCTGCATGGTGGCCATCTTTCATGAAATGATCGAAAACTCTATGGAAGTTTTCATGGATGACTTCTCAGTCTTTGGAGATTCCTTCGATCATTGTCTGAAAAACCTAGACAAATGCTAGCTAGGTGTGAAGAAGTAAATCTAGTGCTCAACTGGGAAAAATGCCACTTTATGGTAAAGGAAGGTATTTTTCTAGGTCACAAGATTTCTTAAAACGGACTAGAAGTTGATAGGGCCAAAATAGAAACCATATCCAAACTCCCACCACCAACTTCAGTCAAAGCCATTAGAAGTTTTCTAGGTCACACCGGTTTCAACCGTCGCTTCATAAAAGACTTCTCAAAAATCTCAAGACCTATGACCAAACTTCTAGAGAAAGACGCACCATTCGTCTTCTCTGAGGAATGTGTTGAGTCATTCAATACACGGAAAGACAAACTTGTCAACGCACCAATCATGACTACACCCGATTGGACCCTTCCATTCGAGATCATGTGCGATGCAAGTGACTTTGCAGTTGGAGCCGTACTCGGACAAAGCAAGGAAAAACACTTTCACCCAATTTACTATGCTAGTAAGACTCTTAATGATGCACAAGAAAACTACACCACAACAGAAAAAGAGTTACTAGTAGTAGTCTTTGCCTTTGAAAAATTTAGATCATACCTCGTTCTTTCCAAAACCATAGTTTACACCGATCATGCCACAATACGATACCTATTCAACAAACAAGATGCCAAACCTAGACTCATCCGATAAATCCTACTACTCCAAGAATTTGACATCGAAGTTAAAGACAAGAAGGGAGCAGAAAATGTAGTCGCAGACCATCTTTCACGATTATAATGTCCAACCCCCGAAGAGCTTCAAGAAGAAATAATCAACGATAATTTCCCAAATGAGGTTCTCATGCACATTCAAGGAGTGATAGAAGAAAAAGGACGAAAGTCCCTGGTATGCCGACTTCGCCAATTACTTAGCTTGTAGGATCCTCAGAAAAGGACTTACTCATCAACAGCGGAAGAAGTTCTTCTTCGATCTTAAGTTTTACTTCTGGGAAGATCCATACATGTCTAGGATAGGTGCAGATCAAATCATTCGTAGGTGCGTAGCAGGAAAAGAGGCCTTAGATATTCTCAAACACTGCCATGAAGGACCAACAGGCGGACACCACGGTACCGCCACCACAGTCAGGAAAGTGTTTGATGCAGGATTTTTCTGGTCCACTTTATACAAAGATACACATACTTTGATCCAAGCATGCGATGCTTGTCAAAGAGCCGGGAACATCTCATCAAAAAATGAGATGGCTCAAAAGGGCATTCAAATTTGTGAAATCTTTGATGTATGGGGGATAGATTTCATGGGGCCATTTCCTAACTCATTCGGAAATAAATACATCTTTGTAGCAGTCGATTACGTGTCTAAATGGGTAGAAGCACAAGCTCTTACCACCAACGATGCTCGAGTAGTTGTACGATTTCTGAAAAAGTTATTCTCAAGATTCGGTACTCCAAAAGCCCTCATAAGCGACAGAGGTACTCACTTCTGTAACACCTTGATGGACAAGGTCTTAGCACGATATGGGGTTAACCACCGACTGGCAACACCATATCACCCTCAGACCAGTGGGCAAGTAGAGGTCTCGAATCGAGGAATTAAAAGGATTTTAGAAAGGACTATAGGAATGAATCGCAAAAATTAGGCAGAAAAGTTAGATGACGCATTGTGGGCCCTCAGGACGGCGTACAAAACTCCCATATGAACGACACCCTTCAAGCTCGTTTACGGGAAGGCATGTCATCTACCAGTGGAATTAAAACACAAAGCTTATTGGGCTCTTAGAGCGGTGAACTTTGATCTTACGTCCGCTGGAGCAAACCGGGAAGATCAAATTCGTGAGCTCGAGGAGCTGAGAACAATGGCCTACGAAAATTCCTGGTCCTACAAGGAGAAGACTTAACGCATACACGACGCTCATTTAAAAGGAAACAAAAAATTTCAAGTTGGGGATCGTGTACTGTTATACAACGCTCGTTTACGTCTTTTTTCAGGAAAATTGAAATCCCGATAGACAGGTCCATACGTAGTTGAAACAGTTTTTGACTGTGTAACCATCAAAATTTCAAGTTCAAATGGTCAAAAGTTCAAGGACAATGGACATCTATTAAAACCATACATCGACGGTCCACTTAAAGAAGTTTTGGAGGTACTAACCCTCCAAACTTTTTAAATAAGACTTTAAGGAAACAAGGTCTGGCCAAGACCTTCGCAAAAATAGGCCTTGTATATATTGTTTTACAAAAAAAAAAAAAAAAAAAAACACGGGGGCGTGCTACTTAAAGCACGGTCCCGTGCCTAAAAATGTGGGCCGGCATCTACACTGCAAAAATCTCAGTCAAACTGGTTTGTAACGGAATTGTCAGTTAAAACACGGGGGCGTGCTTCCATAAGCACGGTGCCGTGCTCGGTTTCCTGTTTGGTTATAAAGGCACCTTGTGTCATTGCATTCCTTGCACAAACCAAAACCAAAAACCTCTGATAATTCAGCATGCCAACTGAGATGAATGAAGCAATTCCCGTTTCCCGACATCCGAGAAACGATGCCCGCTATGTTTCCAAAACCGAGCTTCTCTTGAAACTTCAAGAACTCGTGAGAGAACTCACCGAAATGAATGTCCTCGCGGAAATGCGTCTCATACAACTCACTGAATCGGTGGAGAACATGAAAATGGAACTCCAAGGCATCAACGAACAACTCAAGTTTCAAGTTCTCGGTTTCACGTATTTTCCACCACCAGGACCGTTCGGAGGGGGAGCGCCTTTCGGAGAGCTCTAGGAAACTTAATTTTATATTTTTATATGTTAAAAAAGTGCATTAAGCACAATGTGTTAGGACTTCGGGCTTAACCCGATTATTTTCTTTTCTTAGGAAACCCGGGCTTATCCCGTAACTGTTCTAGGATCTTCATTTAATGAAAAGTAATCTTTAGATGACCAAACTTCCAAATTATTACAATAAACGTCATTCTAAAAATTCCGGATCGTGAATCATGTTGAAAACTAAAAAAGAAATACACTGTAACAAAAATCACGGGTCGTGCTTTCCTAAGTACGAGGTCGTGGTCACCCAGAATCTTCAGCATGATACGCGCTGACTCCGTACAATTCTCTGACTCATAAACATTTATTCTTCTAGCAGCACGGGGCCGTGCTCCAGTAAACACGGTGTCGTGTTTAAATTTCCAGTCTCTATATAATGCATGCATAAATTCACTATTCCATTCACACCAAACAAAAACTACCTAAATGGAAGGAAAACGGTTGAATGGAAACCAGTGAAGAAGGGGAAACAACATGAATCTTCCTTCCTTGAGGAACAAATAATGAGACTCCAATGCATCGTAAGAGACCAAGTTGAGAGCAACATGCAAACCGAGGCTCGAGTAGTCGAGTTGATCAACAAAGTCGACCTGCTTATGTTCGAGAACTTCCATGTTGTGGATG